>NC_057796.1:108382977-108418444 GCF_018294505.1 Triticum aestivum
CACGCCACCGCCCCACCACCGCCAGTGACCACCACCCCCACCCTGAACCCTAAGATAGATAGTGGGGTACCTCTCCGGCGAGCCCCCCTCCCCACTGCGGCTGGTTCTTCCTTAACTCCGGCGAGCACCCCACCCCCTGAAAATCGACTGACCCAAAAGTCGATTCAGTCGACTGAAGTGTAGCTAAATTGGAGCAGCATCGCAAGCAAGAGCAAGAGCGAGAGAAGCAGCGCGAGCAAGAGCAGACCAGGTAGGGGACCGAGAGCAAGAGCAGAGCAGCAGCGCGAGCGAGAGCTAAAGCAGCAGCATCTCCTACTGATGTGGACGTCGCCACCGAGGGAGCGACGCCGTGGAGGAAGTGGCCGGCGACGCCGCCGTGGATGGGGCCGCGCCGTGTCGGCTCGGGACCGAGCGCCGGCAGCACCATGAGATCGAATCAAGAAGAAAATGCGGCGATTAGTGTACAACCTCTTTGATGGCGCCGATTAGGCCGTAGCTTCATCCGAGGAAACGGTGATGGTGATGCTCTTTCGGTGGTGCAGGTGAAGACGGCAGTGTGGGAATGGAGGTGGCGCGAAAGACGAGGGGAACATCGGGGGAGCTCCTTGGAGGTGGAGGACGGGGTGGCTGAATCGGCGGGATGACCAGATCGACGACGGATCCTCATCCGGTACGGTGGATGAGGGACGTCGAGGTGTTGCTATGGACGACGTCGTCGGGTAAGAGGCTCCGGCTGGGTGGCGGACCGAGGAGGGTGTGGGGCTTCGCGGGTTTTCCCGGCCTCGGTGTACGAATGGGTGGACGGATGGGATGGGAGTAGGGAACCATGGCTTAGGGACGCGCTTGTCCGAAATGTGGGGTAAGTTACGAAAGTACCCCCACCGATTTGAGGCGGTTCTTTCGGTTCAGGGGTATCACGGGCATTTCGCGTGTCGGGATTTCACAGGAGGAGGGAGTTTTCGCGCGCGTTGTAATTTTGGAATAGCAAGGCGCGGGTTGAGATGGAGGGAGTTGTCGGAGCACAACGAGACAAAGATATATCTTAAATATTTCGGGCTAACAAGGCGCGGGTTGAAATTTCCGGACAAGCCTAACGTGTACTGTACCAAATCCATTCGCACTACAAATGTCATTCAAAACTTTGAATTCATGTTATGTTCAATTAAAATATTTCTCTACGTGTATAATGCATGCAACCTAGTACTCAAATGAACGTTTTACTGCATTCCAAACGTATATACTACCGCTTCAATATGAACTAAATTTGAATAAGATCTACAATAATGATTGTTGTGAAGTCAAAGCATTTGAATTCGTTTCTTTGTTTTAATAAGATCTACAATCGTCATTATTGTCAAGTTAAACCATCGTTTGTGTATTATCTTCACATCACACCACATGATTAGTCTCGAGTTACATATGAACTATGTGTACTATATGAACCCGAACTCGATTTTTTGAATCCACTTTATGTTGATTTCAAATCATAGTACATTTCAAGCTCTAGCTAGATCTTCATAAACTAAATCATGTCTCATATGTATAATGTGTTTATCACATTATGTATGGTGCCCCGCCCCCTACACCTACAAGTATTTAGATGTGAGTTGCAAACACCACACATTACCACAAATTCAAATAAAATGTGAGAATGTTCGATATATAGTATTGTTTAGATTGTTCGATATTTAGTTGTAAGCTGCAAACGCCACACATTATCACAAATTCAAATAAAATGTGAGATTGTTCGATGTATAGTATGGTTTAGATTGTTCGACATTTAGCTGTGAGTTGCAAACGCCATGCATTATCACATTATGGTATAACATGTGCAAAACCACAACACGCGTATCGCCGCTATATTCATGCGTGCATATGTTTAAAACACTATGATCTCCTATTCAAATATATGAATCCACTTTCATATCAAATTATGATCTTTGTTAGTCTCTTACACCCACACAATCCTCTAACCTTTGTAGCTACCACTAACTTTCTCTCGTGCATGCACACACCCTCCTCGCCCTCCCCCTCCCTCAGCATTCTATCCATCGTGCACATTCATTTTTTTTCTTTAGGTCGTTCTCCCACAGTCTCCACAACTCCTTTCCGACACACACCGATTGATAAACCTCTCCAGCGACGTCTGCCTACAACATACACACGCACCTTCAATCTCCTCCTTTATGTGTCCTTGCCTCGTGTCTCTCATACGGTCCCACACACGTGTAAACTCTCGCCCCTCTTTTCATCGATCTCACAACCGCACACTCCTCCCCCTATCTAGCTAGTAGCTGGGCCTCTCGCACCACCTCCTAGCTCCATTCTCTCTGTCTATCTGTCTCGCGGGGCCTTATTTGCCTCTAACAAATGGACGTACACTGACCGATCTCCCGCTATACATATAGCTAGCTAGGTCCTTATAACTCGTTTTTCCCCACGCGTCGATCGATCTACCTCATTAGTTATGTCTCTCCCTTCCTCCAACAAACAACAATTGATCTACCGATCTAGTTAGGTTTGCTTACCAAACACATGGTTCCCCTTCATCATCCATGGATGTGTCCCGACAGATCTATCACGCACAGGCACACACAGAAACACATCCCCACTCTTATTGATAATATTGCAGTTTCACCCTCAGTTTGTCTAGTAGGCCTCTCCCACCATCTTCCAGAAGCAACTCCATCACCCATCCAGCACTCTACCCCTCTCCCTCCCTCTCTCTCTCTCCTCTATCTCTCTCTCTCTCTCTGTCCCATCCTATTTCCCGTCCTTCAGTTATGTATGGATGTCGACCGATCTCCCTCAAGACATAGTTGGGTCTCTCCTTCTCAACACATATACGAGTCGTTCTACCTCTATAGTTAGGCCTCTGCCTACCCCTCCCCCCACCCCCTCCCACACACACACACCGATACATCGAGCGCTCTAGTCATGTCTCCCTGCCATACACAAACTTGACCTGTGCCCTCTGACGTTCCAGTAGCTAGGTCAGTCGCCCTATATCTTTGACTTGCACACACACACACAATTTCGATGGCTCTCTTCATCGATCTCGCACCCACTGACTTGATCCTCTCTTCGACTCTATCGATACCTATGACCCCTCCCTCTCTTCTCGTGGATCGCCCGACCCTCTATATATGATATGGATAGGCCTCCATTTCACACATTGCATGCAAAATTTTGTTTGAGATGTCATCGACACATATTCCCACAAATTCATTCACGAAATCAACCTCCCCCCCAAAAAAACAAAAAACACTCACGAACGCACAAGCCATTTGTCTAGGTTTGTATCTCTCACACACACCCACGTAGGTGGGGGGCGTGCACGAAGAGAAGAGGTGCACGCACGGCACACGTACTCCCGTCTCTTTCCCAACCACACCCGCGCGGGTACACGGTGGAGCTCATTTATGTACGAAAAGGCAGCCCACATGGTAATTTGACACGTGTACTAGTTGTCGACTAGATGGAGGGAGGATCGTCTACCACGGGTGAACAAACAAATTGCGACTTGACGCGTTATGTTAAAAAAGAGGCAAACCATGTGGGGCCTACCTTAGAGGCAAGGCTTTATACACTGGAGTACTTTTGATGTGTCCCGTCAACTCGCAGAACGAGAAGAAGCTTGCTTAGTACGTCGTCTCCCCCGTCCATGGGTGCGGTGGCTCGCGGGATGAGGTGAAGCTTGCTTACTAGTAGTAGTACTGTACGCCTTACGCCCGCTCCCTCGCCCACGCGCGCAATGGCTCGCAGGACGAGGAGAAAATTTTACTACTCCCTCCGTTTACTCCTCGTCCCTACTACCTTTGTTAGAGAGATTATCATATTGTTTGGAATATATATGTCCTTTAGTAGATTTCAATATGAACTACTAGTACATACTCCAAACACTGATGTATATAGACGTATTTTAGAGTCTAGATTCACTCATTTTGCTCCGTATGTAGCATAAAGTTGAGACACTTATTTTGGAACGGAGGGAGTACATATTTGCTATGATATGTCAATCATTGAGATGCAATAGCATGCATGTTAGTCTCCTTTGTATTTGATGAAATGTTGCAACGGGCAACCTTGGACGCAAGATACATGTAACAGAAGCTGGAAGCTTCATAGCACTGTACTATCTCGCTGATAAATTACAGTACGTACTATACAAGTACTTCCTCCGTTCCTAAATATAAGTGTTTGTAGAGATTTCACCATGAACCACATACGGATGTATATAGATGCATTTTAAGTGTAGATTTATTCATTTTGTTTCGTATGTAGTCCACCTAGTGGAATCTCTACAAAGACTTATATTTAGGAACGGAGGGAGTACTATGTAAAGAGTTAGGTGTCGCACGGTGTCCAGAAAATATGGTAATAGTGTGAGGTGGGCCATGTAATCACTGAGCCTGCGTGTTTTCACTACTCTTGCACTCATCCGCCGTAAGAATGGAGAAAATTGTAATCTAGTAGTACCTCCTTTCGCCGAAAGCGTGGGACATCCAGCAGTCCTACCACCTCAGTAATAATGACCAATGAGCCGTCAAATCACATAGACCCAGCAGTAAGTTGGACGGACGAAGAAACCATCACTCTTGAATCCGCTTCTCCCTTCAACACAGGCGCCAGTGAGAGGTCGCGTCCGCTCTGCCCGGGCATGAATGCGGCACCGATTCTTTGGAGCGGCGCTGACCATTTCGGGCGGGAAGCGCGCGCGGGCGATGGAGGGGCTTTGGGTGGGCCAGGCTGGTCAGGAGCGGGCGTGGCAGCTGTCCGCCTGTCCCTACCGGACTCCCGGAAATGAGAGGATGCACCGACTCTCGCGGCTAAAATCGTACACTACACACCATCTCTCTGTAGGAGTAGGTTGACTTGTCGCTCTCTCTAACACATACATGCTGTTAAACACACACACACGCACACGCACACACACACACAGGTTCATAGAATAGGAAAATCGTGCGAGTGCGAAGCCACATGAAGTGAGATACAAATGGAGTACGTACAAGAAGAGAAGAGGTGACGAATATTCCATCAAACCTGGACTGAGGATTAGTACTCCCTCCGTCTAGGTGTTAAGTCATCCTACGGAAATCAGATATTCCCAAAATGTTTAGGCATCGTCCATTAACTTCGCATCTCAATCCCCTCCTGGCCTCGTTGCTAGCGAGCGTTGTTACTTAGGGAGCATTTGGATCCTTAGCAAGAACAGCTTATAGCATAGCCGGGCAAGGTTAGGCGTTTGGAACTGTTAAAATATGTTAGCTTTTGTGGGCCAGCTAGCTTGGGTGGGCTAGAAAAACCTTGCTAGCTCAGGAGAGCCAGATCGGCTCGCTTCCGACGGCAAACTTCGCGTAGTAGTAACATAGACTAGTAACATATGCATGTTACTAGTCCAAGTTACTCACCACTATGACCAGCCTAAGCAATGTAACCAAACGCTCCTTACTCTGCCTTGTTATCTCCCCCGGAAACCCAATGCATGGAGCGCAACTACGCGTTGATCAGTCAAGAAATCAAAGTTGGCTTGCATGCGAGTTAATACGTGGCCCTGCATGGTAGCTAAAACGACATCTCTTAGTTGTTTGGATTAATTGTTGCGTTTAGAGACAGAAATCAGGGCTTTGATTGGAGGAATGACCGGTCAAGTTTCTCCTTCTCCTCCAATCTGCTTGCACCTTGGTCCCGCTGCACCTTCTAACGTGACTTATTACACCTAGACGGAGGGAGTCGTACGAGATACGGTGGCACACTGACTTAGGTCGAATACAAGTGCCCAAAATTGTGTGCATGTTATAATAAGGATTACTTAAAATAGTACGTGAGACTAGTCACAATGGGTAGTAACTTAGACTAGTAACATGCATATGTTACTAGTCGATGTTACTACCTCCACAGTGCGTAGTAACATATGTATTGTGTCATGCATCACTTCATTTATTACGTTGTAGACTCATTTTTTCTTGATATGTGTGATGTTACAGTAACTAGCTATGTTACCACATGCCTCTCTTTCTTCATTAATTACATGCCACATCATCTATTTTGCCTAGATAAGTGTGATGTTACCACCTATGTTACTCCCACTATGGGTAGTCTGAGCGAACAGAGGGATCAATTGGACAGTGTTCCCGAGCTGTAGCGAGATGTGTGAGGTAAGATACACCGCTGGCGCTTTTAATTTTTCTTATTAATTTGTTTGTTTCACCCTCTGACTGGTGGGACCCAACGTACTACGTGGAGAGAGGTAAGGTGACTAAGGCTGCATTATTTCTGCACCACTGTGGATAGTCTTACCACCAAAGCCACATGAAACGATTATGATTTAAATCCCAATGACTCCCACACAAAAAAAACACGGCATGCTTGTCACACGAATGCAGGAATGTATAAAAGGTTATTTTCCTCTCGTTGAACATAACGGGAGGGTTGTGTAGCTGGTTAGCCTGTTCGCTCATCAAACTTGAGGTCTCGGGTTCGATAACTACACTTGAGCATAATTCGTGCCAGGAGGATTCTTTGACTGGTCAAAATGGATGGATACGGAGCTATACGATCTCGTAGTGACCGTATAATCACCTCATCATGTATAAGCTGCAGCCTCGACGCTTGTTTTCTAGGGTTTGCACTCTTCACACTCTCTCCAGTATATATATACACGTTGGAGCCTCAACGCTTGTAGTTGCTCTCTTCACACTCTCTCACCCTCTCCAGATCTAAACAAGACTTCGTTGGCCTCTCTCTCTCTCTCCCCTCACTGCTGGTCTGCTTGTAGTTGCTCTCTTCACACTCTCTCACCCTCTCCAGATCTAAACAAGACTTCGTTGGCCTCTCTTTCTCCCCTCACTGCTGGTCAAAGAGCCAGCAGGATCCGTCCGCCGGGAAGGGAAGGAGGCTTAACGCTGTCACCGTCGGCGAGGGAGGGAATCCACTACCGGCGCAGCTGTTCACTTTCACCCAGCGGCGGCGCGGGAGGGCCTCCGACCCCTTCTTCTTCTTCGCCGTACATAGTGTGGGTCGAACGGCCTCCGGCCGCCCACCGAACCACACCCCAAGAACCTTAAGGTATAATTTACTTATTCCACATGCATTGCTCTAGCTGCATGTGGGCTTTTTCCGCTTCTGCACTCGAATCTAGGTGTTGGATGGGCTTTTTCGCTTCTGCACTCGAATCTAGGTGTTGGATCAAACAGGAAAGTAGTGGGGAAAGTTGTATACCATGAATCTAGGACGTGGTTCAAAGAGGAAAGGAATGGGGGAAAGTAGTGGGAAAAGTTGTATAGCATGAATCTAGGACGTGGTTCAAAAAGGAAATGAAGGGGGAAGTTGTATCGCATGAATCTAAGACATGGTTTAAAGAGGACAGGAATGGGGGAAAGTAGTGGGGAACGTTGTATAGCATAAATCTAGGACGTGGTTCACAGAGGAAAGGAAGTGGGGAAAGTACTAGTACAGACTGGCTATCCAGCACCTACGTTGGTCGAAAAGGGAAAACAATGACAAACGCAGTACGCACATCTGTAACAAACTGATCTTTTGTTTTGGGGACAAGGCTATAGAGTTTGAGCAGGACTAGATTTGTTGCGCTCACATAGGGAAAGGTGTCTAAAGATAACAAAACTGGGACCAACACAAATATGCTCCTTGGTTGTTTGTTCTTTGTTGCAACAGACTGTGCATCACCCCAGTACATCGGTAGATGCACATGGTGTTGGTGCGTCCACTGTCCCGTGCAACTCTTTAGCTGTTGTTAATCTAAGGCCCTGTTTCGGTTAAAACTCCCTAGTCCCTACCTGCTTGGTTCCAGGGACTAAACATGGACTAGAGGTTATTAAATGACATGCTAAAAGACCATGTTACCCCTAGTAATGAACTAATGGAGACAAGGTGCGATGCGTGGCAGGGGCAACTGTTGGAAAAAGTCCCCAAAAGACTCTCCCTCGGGGTCTTCTTTCTTTAGTCCCAAATGCCCACTTTTAGTCCCTAAAAGTCCCTCCTTTTTGGTTTAGATGGGACTGACACGGAGTTTTTTTAGTCCCTCCACCAAAATGTCCCTGTAAACAAACACCCTCTAATAATGCCACTGGAAAATTGATGCAATGCCACAGTTAAAAGCAAATTACATGTTTTATGAATTTTATTGTTAATATAATCTCTCTGTTAATATTAGTCAATGCCACCGTTTGAGAAATGCTACTATTTTGCTTTCTTTCCCATTTAGATAAGGTAGATGCTTCTTTTTGTTGGCTTCTGTGTCATCCACCGTTATTGACCACTAGTTGTTTCCTTTGCACCTCTGTGTAAACAGGATTATCTACTTCACCTCGTTGCCATTGTGACCTTTTGTTGCACTGCACAAAACACTTTTGTTTTAAGAGTGTTTTGTGCAGTTCAACCAAAATGTCACACCGACAACGTTGCTTGATTGCTTGATCTTAGTGGAACTGCACAAGAGGAGATCTTACTTCCTATCTGTGTTGGCAAATTTGGTTCAGCTCTTCTTCTTGTGAGTTGTTTGAATTCCGCGTCATGAGAGGTCAGTACTAGCCTTCTTTCACATGATTCTGCAATGTGCTTTCATATGTTGTGCTACTTGTACGGTAATGTTGCTTGATTTTAGTGAACTGCACAAATGGAGACAAGACTTCCAATCTGTATGTGCACCGCAATATCCCATTGAGGTAAGATAAGGATATTTCACAACTGTTGGCCTGCATTTTGCCACTTTCATCAGAAAATTAATGTCATTGTTTAGTGCTATACTTGTGCAACCAAATTGACATGCCAAATCTTACATTGAAGGCGAAGCTTGTCTGTTATTGAACCAAGTGATGAAGGGGAAGAACAAGCGGAAGAAAAACAAAAATCAACTCCTGGTGCTGTAATGAAGCACTGGAACTGTGATGACACAAGTAATGATATAGTTTTGCATCTTAATTTATTGCTATGACTGGAACAAGCAATTGTTTTGCCACTGATTTGATGCCACTCTTAATGTAATACGTAATTATCTCTATTGTGCAAACAGGGATCTTCTTTGAAGATACCATATATTTCAGTGGAACTGCACAAGAAGATGTTGGAAACATTAATCTAATCGAGGAGTATATAGTAAGCATGGCCACCACAGTAGATAGCAACAGATGGTTCCGGAGAAGTGCCTCATCTGTATGCTCTACACAATAAGCCTCCTGACAAAGGTCGGTACTCGCCCACTGATTTCATCAATATGATTGAGCTTTGTCATCTCTATTGGTGTTGTGCTACTGTTTAGATACTGTCATCAAAAAGTGGTATTGTCCTTGAGAAGTGCTTCATCTGTGCTATTTTAAATATTTCCTTTCCTTTTTTTTCGAGCAAACAGGGATGCTAGCATTTAGTTATCCTCTTGTCTTTGCACAACAGGATCATCCTCCTCTGAAGAAGAATATGGAGTACGTGAAGTGACTAGTTCCGATTATGCTAGGATGAAGAAGCCATGTCTATCTTCTCATCAGAAGGAGTCGTTGAAGGATGGTTACATTAACCCCCACAAGACCAAACTAACTTCAGCTCAGAAGGACTGACAAATCTCCATTTTCTTGATGTGATGCGCGAGTACAATGTTGTTCTAGGATTCTTTCCGGTGAGTTCCATTTTTCTAAAAGTGTGCTCTACATGGACCATGTAGGTGCCTGTTTAAACTGTCAATTCATAGTACAGTTTGCTTTATACTAATCACTTTTTTTGTATTTGTGCAAACAGGGGTGCTCAGCTTGATTTCAATGGGAACTGCACAAAATGTTCATGAATACATCGAATCATTCATTTCCACCACAAGAAAGGAGGTGCCGATAAGTTCAAGGCATTGCAACATATAAGGGCGAAATCATACAAGCTACGCGCGAATTTGGTTGATTTTGGTGGAACTGCACAAAAAGAACTGCTGGTTTATTTAGCATGAGGTGCCATGTCAATGTCCGAATTGATGGCAAACCCTGCCCATTCCACAATCATAGGCATTTGATATTTTGGAATGGGAAAACCTTGTCAAATTTTGCTCATTGATTTTAGCAAGAAGACATGCGTTTGATATTTTCGAATGGGACGCCCTTTGCTGTCAGCAGCGTCGACCCATTTTTTCTTTATTCTTTAGTTGTGAAGTAAATATTGGCTCTGACATGTGAATCGCTAAGATGCATAATCATCGATTGTTTTGAATGTTCTCTATGAATTGCCAGGCTTGTGTGTTTGATTGCAATGTACAGGAACGCTAAAAAGCTGCTCAAACTCTTTGTACTCCTTCTGTTCCTTTTTACTTTGCACATTGTGAAAGTGCATAATTTTTCTATAAGATTGGTCAAAGTAGAGATACTTTGACTGCAGACAAAACTTGTATGCAGAATAGAAAGGACCGGAGGGAGTACATGTGAAACTGCTGCAAACGAGGTGATCACCCTGGGAATAATGCTAGTACGTATTGTTTTGCATGTTCATCCAATGCCAGTGATACAAGAATTCAAACTAATCGAAATAAATTCATTCATACACGATCGGATTTCATATAAACATGCTGGATTTCATTACATTTCATACGTTCTTCAACTAAAAAGGGGTGCGCTGGAGGTATAATTAATTAACTAAAGCTACCCACCTGTGTCCGGCTGAGCCGAACAAAAACTTCAGTGACTTAACTGCAGGTGCAGTTGCATAACTGACATGTGGCCCAAATGCCTGTTGGGCCCACGTGTCAGTCAGCCAACTGCACCAGCAGTTAAGTAGAAGCAGCGTCCTTCTCCAACATAGCTCTCCGACTCCACGTCGCCGCCAAGAAGCTAACCGGCCGTCAGTGCTCAACCCGCCTAGCTTGTCATAGCGATTAGGGCAACTAGGAGCCCAATGATCAGGATCCCCACATGACAAACACTTTTCTTCTTGTCATTCTTCTTCTTGAAGTTTGTGTGTTGCACAGCCTTGTTCTTCCCATCAAACTTTGCTTTACCATCAAACTTGCCCTTGTTCTTGAACTTGTGGGGCTGGAAGTTCTTCTTGTGTACCAGATTGGCACTAGATCCTCCCTCAATTCCTCAAGCACGTGTGTCCTTTGCTCTCGCCTTTTCTTCCACATCAAGAGTGCCAATGAGATCCACGAAGGAGGAAGCTTAGTGATGATACCTCCGGCAACAAACTTGTCCGGTAGCATACAACTGAAGTGCTCAAGTTCTCTAGCAAATGACTGTATCTCATGAGCTTGCTCAACCACGGAGCGCTCTTCAATCATCCTGTAATCATAGAATTGCTCCATGATGTGCAGCTCAGTGCCAGCAACCGGAGGGTAGCAGCGGCGGCCTTACTTCGACCCGAGCGGCGGCGACCTACTGTGTTCTACTCTTCCTCGTTTTCTGTGTGGCGCGGCCTCGTTGGCGGCGGGGCGGGGCCTCGACGGAGCCGGCGATGTCCTCTATCTCGTTGCCGGCGGGCGGCACCTCGGCGGAGCGGGGGGAATCCTCCCCCTCGTTGCCGGCAGGGTGGGGCCTCGGCGGAGCCGGCGGTGTCCTCTGCCTCGTTGTTGGCGCCGCGGGGCCTCGGCGGAGCAGGGCCTCGTCGACGCCAGCGGAGCGGGGACTCGTCAGAGCCGGCATTGTCCTCTGCCTCATCCTCGGTCTCGCCAAACAGCGCCTCGCCCGCTTCATCGCCCTCTTTGTAGGCGGCCACAGCCTCCGCCACCCGCATGCGGTACCGCCAGCACTCAAGGCGGCCCTCGCGGGTGGAGCGGTACGAGTCGAGCAGCGCCTCCTGCTCCGCCCACTCCGCGGCGATCTGCTCCTCCGCCTGCAGGTGCTCCTGAAGGAGATGGTGGTTGTAGGCGGCGTCGGCCTGCGCCTCCCAGAACTGCTCCTCACGCTTCTGCCTCACCGTGTCCATATATTGGGCACGGGCCTCTCCGATGGTCATGGTGCAATGCACCGGCGAGGATGGCGTGGAGGAGGGGGTTGGCGCCGGATCATCGACTACCATGTTCTCCATTGGGACGTCGTTGTCCTCCGGCTGCCTGCCGGCCAGCCAGTCGGCAGCAATGGCTGCCATCTCCGTGTGGTTCGTCGTCCGCCCGTCCCGAAGAGCGCTGGAGCGCGAGGAAGCCATGGTGGGCAGTAGTGGTGTGGACAGGAGAATAGGAACGAATGCGGATGACTGCGGCTATGGCCGGCGCAGCAGTTTATATAGCAATGGTGGGCGGCGGAGGGACGGACGTGTGGCGCCGGAGTAGCCGCCTCGGCAATCGCGTATAATTAATGTGGGCGGCAGAAGGACGGATAGACGGCACTTGTGTCATTTGAAGGCAGAGCCATCGCATGCACCGGGAAGCGGCGCGGGCGGCGCTGACCGTTTCGGGCGGAAAGCGTGCGCGGGCGAGGGAGGTGGTCTGGGTGGGCCAGGGCAGTCAGACTCGTGCTTGGCAGCGGGTCGGTCCAGCAGCCGGACATGCTGGCTCGCCAGCTACCTCGCCGAGCTAAGCAACGACAATCAGACAATGGACGTAGCTTCCGACCAGGAGCCGGCGCCACCGTCCAAGCCGGTTCATGCCGTGTTCACCATAGAGCAGGTGCGGCCGCACTTCCATGCCCTAATGGCAGAAGAGCTACCAGCGCAGGAGGACCTATGCTGCAACCTCCGTCTCCTCAACGAGCACCGGTGAACAGGCGAACAACAATGCCGTCGCGGACATGTGGCCCTATGATCTTGGCTTCTCGAATGAGCAGCGGGCGATGTATCAGACCATCCGTAGGGCCCACGAGGCCCTCTCTGTCGTCCTTCGAGTTGTTGCGCTCGCCGTGGCGCCGCCGTCTCGCGTTGTCAACATGGTCAACGAACATGAGGATGAGGAGATGACTTTACTTGGAGAGGATGACAGTGGGGACCCACCAGGGCCATAGCCGCACGTACGCAAGTGCCTCCTTATTAGTATATAAAACTATAATTTTTTTGCTTCCTCCTGGTTTCCTGACATCACGGTCCCACACCATTGTCAACCTATGTAGTCAATAAACGAGAGAATCGCACAAGAAGCGGCCGACAGCTGGGACCAAGCAGCTCGAGCAGTATTTGTGTTTTTGAGGTGTGAGCACTGCAGAGTTTTTCTTGAGCGATGTTTAGCCCAGATATTAATTTTTCTCCTCTGAACAACAACGAAAACATCGCTACAGCTATTAACTGGGCGGGCTGTGGCCCGTCTAGCCCAGGCTAGATATCCAGCCCAGATATTAATTTTTTTCAAGCTGAAAATGGCTAGCCCAGCTATACTTTTTTTAGGAATACCCAGGCAAGGTCAAGTTGTTATTCTCCGCCCCGCTGGGCTGCAAATCTTTCCTAGGAGGGATGCATTAGGCTTAACAAGAAAATGGGCTTTAAGAAATAATAAATGGGATGTAATTATAAAAACTGGGCAGTAACTATAAAAAATGCACCAAACACGTAATTACTTTATAAAATATTATTTTTGGATATTGAAAATTTTAATTTCATTAATTGTTGCGAGCGTAATGTTTCATTGGATTTTTACGTAATATAAATTTATATTGAAATTGTATTTAATCTGACTAGAAATTTCAGGATAAAAATATTTCGGATCCCATCAAAATGTGGAAAATTTTATTGAATTCTGTTTTGAACGGTTGGTTGAAATGGGATGTACTTTTTACAAATTGTAAATGGGCTGTAGTAAATTCCATTAGAATTCAAAAATTGCCTGCGCATTCTTACAAATCTCAAATGGGCTATAAGTTCTCTGCCACACACTTGTGGCCTTACTAAGTTGACGCGTCCCCTCAAAAAAAAGAGTTGACGTGTATGCAAGGCTTTGTCAACTTATAGTCAACACACGGTTCTAGCAGCAGTGGCCGTTGGATGTCCATCCAACGGATGCCGTGCTTCTTCTTCAATCTCGGATATTCTAGCTTCACCCGCCCAAAAAATGATTCCTCCCCCTGACATCTGGGGCGCACCATTTCGGAAGCTGACATGTGGGCCTACTAAGTTGACGCGTACCAAGGGCTTTGTCAACTTAGTCAATATAAACGATTCTAGCTGCAGTGATCGTACGATGTCCGTCCAACGGCCGTCGTGCTTCTTCAACCTCTGGTCTTCTTGCTCCAGCCGCCCAAAGCAGCACCGGTCGTGCCGCATGCTCCTGCCTCCCGTGGCCGGCTGTGCTGCCGCGGAGGCCTCACCGCCCCCTACTACTCCCACCGCTGGCCAGGCCATCCCTCCACTCACCCACACTCCCTGTTATTCTGCGGCGACGGCAGCCTCACACCGCAGCCGAACCAGTGAACCCTCGTACTCCTCTCCGCGTGGGTATCCACTGCCGCGTCTTTCCCGGCTCCGCGTCGTCCCCTTCCTAGGCCTCGCCGTCGTCCACCGCCGTGGTGCTCTCGGCGCGGCGTGGTCAATGTGGTCAACGACCGACTTCCATCGAAAGAGTACTGTACGTGGAGAGGCTGACAGCTGGGTCCACAGCCACAGCAAGGAAGTGCCTCCTTATTACGCGCAAAATAATTATTCCTCCACCTGACAGTGGGGACCCACCGAACGGGCCACTGTATTTCACGAAAAAAAGTTTCCCCCTGACTGCTGGGACCTACCAGCTACATCTTCACACGCAAGGAAGTGCGTTCGGGCAAAAAACGATTCACCCCCCTGACTGTTGGGACCCACCACCTACATCTTCGCACGCAAGGAAGTGCCTGACAGTCGGGACCCACCTGGTCGAAGCGTATGTAGCGTTGTCATTCTGGTCGCGAACGTGTACGTACATACTGGTCGATGTAGAGGTGCACACGTGTCGTAGTAGAGGCGCGCACGTAGCATGTACACGTACGTACAATGGCCAGGGTGCAAGAAAGTAAATACGGCCACGTACATACATACGGGCGGGGTCTCAAACGCCTACTCGCGCGTACGTACGGCCAGGGCTCGTGTACATGGTTGGGTCGGAACGGAGAAACTGCGTCGTCGTCGTGTTCATGGGGAGGCAACGGAATGCGTCGTGTTCATCGGGAGGCAACGGAACGCGTGGGAGCCAACCGGCTTGGACAGAACAGCCGATGGAAACGAGGCCTAGCGTACCGCAGAACGGAGGAAACGGCCTTGTGTTCGACCGGCCACGGTCAAAACGGGATCCTGTTCATCGGGAGGGGTCTGGCGTACCACAAAACGGAGGAAATGGACCTCCTAAGGTTGAAACAGGGGTCCTGTTGATCGAGAGGGGTGTGGCGTACCGCAAAACGGAGGAAACGGACTTCTGTTGGAGCGCTACGGTCGAAACGGGGGTCCTGTTCATCGGGAGGGGTGTGGCGTACCGCAAAACGAGACTCCACGGGATACTGTTCATCTCCACCGTCGCCCCCTCCAGCCTCCACGGGCTACTGTTCATCCACCGTCGACCTCCTCCAGCCTCCACCTGCGATTGTTCATCCACGGGCTCCTGTTCATCCAGCCTCCACCGCGCGCTACTCCATCGGCTACTGTTCAACCAGCCCTCTCCACGGGCTCCTGTTCAACCACCCCTCCACGGGCTACTGTTCATCCAGCCCTCCACTGTCTACTGTTCATCCAGCCCTCCACGGGGTGGTCCTGTTCATCCAGCCCTCCACGGGGTCCTGTTCATCCAGCCCCAACCGGCTCGATCGATCGGGGTCCTGTTCATCCAGAGGCAACACCACGGGGTCCTGTTCATCCACCCCCACCGAGAACTGTTCATCCAACCCCCCCCAGCAATGCTCACTGTTCATCCAGAGGCAGCATCGATCGGCTTCAGTTAGCAGCAGTAACGAAGGAATCACTCGATCGGGTTCAGTTAACAGCCATCGATCGATCGCTCGGGTTCAGTAACGCATAGCCTGCAGTGCAATCGCTCGGGTTCAGTTAGAGCCCAACGCCTCGCTTGGGTTCAGTTAGAGCCCAACGCCTCGCTCACACGCGCATACGTGTACGAGAGAAACACGCATCGCTCGGCCCCCGACCACCCACCGTAACCGGGAACTCCCCGAAATTTTCCTCGCCCTCGCTTCTACCACGGTTTTTTCCGTCATGGACGGCCCAAAGAATGTCATGCAGCTGAGTCTCCGGCCCGCCCAGGACGAAAAGCCCATTTTCTGTCATGATTTTTTGTCATAGAAGTAGGAGCCCACCACATCTATGATGATACCGGGTTTTGTCACAGTTATCGTCATAGAAGTGTCATAAGTATGACATAATTTTTTTTGTTCGGCCCAAAATGTCACGGATGTGTCTTTTTTGTAGTGTTGTCACTTTGGGCCCGGGTGCCATGATTTCAGATCTGAACCGTTTATGTTATCACAATTATATCCATGTTCTCGATCCGATCTTGCAAGTTATAGTCACCTACTACGTGTTATGATCCGGCAACCCCGGAGTGACACTAGTCGGGACCACACCCGGTGATGACCGTAGTTTGAGGAGTTCATGTATTCACCATGTGTTAATGCTTTGTTCTGGTTCTCTATTAAAGGGAGGCCTTAATATAGTTTCCAATAGGACCCCGCTGCAACGGGAGGGTAAGACAAAAGATGGCATGCAAGTTCTTTCCATAAGCACATATGACTATTTACGGAATACATGCCTACATTATATTTATGAACTAGAGCTAGTGCCGTATCGCCCTAGGTTATGACTGCCACATGATGAATATCACCCAACAAATCATCGATACAATGCCTACGAGTTTCTCTTATATTGTTCTTGCTGAGTTACTACTGCTACTGTTACTTTCGCACTTGCTATAAAACTACTGCTATCACTGTTACCGTTACTATTGTTGTCACTACTACTATCAAAACTATCATACTACTTTGCTACTGATCACTTTGCTGCAGATAATTAATCTCCAGGTGTGGTTGAATTGATAAGTCAGCTGCTAATACTTGCAAGTATTCTTTGGCTCCCCTTGTGTCGAATCTATAAATTTGGGTTGAATACTCTACCCTCGAAAACTATTGCGATCCCATATACTTGTGGGTTATCAAGACCTTTTTCTGGCGCCGTTGTCGGGGAGCATAGCTATATTTATTGAGTCACTTGGTATTATTATCAATTGATCAATATGAAGAATCTGAAGGATGCTAAGACTAAGATTTTTTCCTCTAAGACGAGGGGAGATATGGAACTGCCATCTAGCTCTGCTTTAGATTCACCTTCTATTATAAGTAAACTTGCAACACCGCCACATGCTATTAATCCTGATATGTCGCGAGTTGTTGATGATGCTACCTCTGCTATGAATGATACTTATGATGATGCTAGTACCTTGCTTGACGATGATGATGTGCCACTTGGTGATTTTCTTGATGAACAAATTGTTAGAGTAAGACAACATGATATTGTTGAAACTGATGATGAACTTGAAACTGGAAATATTGAAACACCTATTAGAACTAGCCTTCCTAGATATGAATTGCCAAAGGTACCGGAAGGTTATGTTATGAATGAGGAGACAACTAGAGATATTCTTGCTTGTAAGGATAGAGATGATCTAGATAAATTATTATGCAAGTATAAAGAAAAATCCTTGAATGCCAGAATGCGATATGATCCTAAGTTTGCTACTTCACCTATCTTTATTGATGATAAGGATTATGAATTCTCTGTCAACCCAGGGTTAATTACTTTGGTTGAATCTGATCCTTTCCATGGTTATGAAACTGAAACTGTTGTGGCACACCTTACTAAGTTGAATGACATAGCCACCCTTTTTGCTCATGATGAGAAAACTCGTTATTACTATATTCTCAAATTATTTCCGTTCTCGTTAAAGGGTGATGCTAAAGCTTGGTACAATATTGTTGCTCCTGGTTGTGTGCGTAGTCCCCATGATATGATTTATTACTTCTCTGAAAAAAATATTTCCCTGCTCATAAGAAATAAGCTACCTTACAGGAAATATTTAACTTTGTGCAAATTGAAGAAGAGAGTCTCCCACAAGCTTGGGGGAGGCTTCTCCATTTGCTTAATGCTTTGCCTGATCATCCTCTTAAGTACTTGATATCTTCTATAATGGACTAACCGATGCTTCTAGGGATTTCCTACATAATTGTGCAGGTTGTGTTTTCAGGGAACGAACTATTGGGCAAGCTGAAGAATTATTGAATAACATATTGAAAAATTATGACGATTGGACTCTTCCTGAACCACCGTCTAAACCCACTCCGAAGAAGAGGGGTATCTTATATCTCAGTCCTGAAGATATGCAAGAGGCAAATAAATCTATGAAGGAAAAAGTTATTAAAGTTGAGGATGTCAAAAATTTACCTCCTATTGAAGAAATAAATGGGCTTGACACACCACCGCCACCTAAGGTGGTAGAGGTAAATTCTCTAATGAAATTCAATGATAATGAAAATCCTCACAATATGCACCCTAGCCAATGCCTTTATGAGTTTGAGAATTAAATTAGAAAACAAGATCACTTCAATGCAAATGTTATGAAACAACTGAAATACAATTCTGATATGATTGCTCGCTTGAGTGACTTGTTATTTAGAATTTCAAATGATGTTAGAGGTGTGGGGAAGCATGTTTCTATGGTTCAAACTCAGTTAGAACAAGTTGCTAAATCTCAAAGAGAGTTGGTAGATAAAATGAATAATAAAATGAATAATAATATCAATGATTATGTTGTTAGAGTAATGACTAGAGGAGGTAAAATGACTCAGGAACCACTTTATCCTGAGGGACACCCAAAAATAATTGAACAAGGTTCTCAAAGAGTTAACACTGATGCACGTAGTCCATCTTAAAAGAAAAAGAAGAAGAAAAATGATAGGACTTTGCATGCCTCTAGTGAACCTGAAGTAGAAAAATCTCCTGATAATGATAATGAAGTTTCTATCTCTGATGCTGAAACTCAATCTGGTAGTGAACACTCACCTTCTGATAATGAAAAAGAGAATGATGAGGTTCATGTAAATACTCAAACAAATAATAAAGAACTAGACAATGATGTTGAGATAGAACCTGTAGTTGATCTTGATAACCCACAACCCAAGAATACTAGATACGATAAAAGAGACTTTGTTGCTAGAAAACATAGTAAAGAAAGAGAACCGTGGGTTCAAAAACCTATGCCTTTTCCACCTAAGTCAACTAAAAAGAAAGATGATGAAGAATTTGAACGCTTTGCTGAAATGCCGAGGCCAGTATTTTTGCGTACTCGCTTGATTGATATCTTAAAAATGCCTCCTTATGCAAAGTACATGAAAGACATCATCACCAATAAGAGAAAAATACCAGAAGATGAAATCTCCACCATGCTTGCTAATTATACTTTTAAAGATGGAGTACCTAAAAAACTTGGACATCCGGGAATACCAACTATACCTTGCTCCATCGAAAGAAATTATGTGAAAACTGCTTTATGTGATTTGGGAGTTGGTGTTAGTGTTATGCCTTTCTCTTTATATAAAAGACTTGTTTTGAATAAACTCACACCTACTGAAATATCTTTGCAAATGGCTGACAAATCAACTGCACCTATCGGTATTTGTGAGGATGTGCCCATTGTTGTTGCTAATGTTACTATTTTGACTGACTTTGTTATACTTGAGATGCCCGAGGACGACAACATGTCGATTATCCTTGGTAGACCCTTCTTGAATACTGCAGGGGCTGTTATTGATTGCAATAAAAGCAAGGTCACTTTTCATATCAATGGTAATGAGCATACGGTGCACTTTCCGAAGAAACAATTCCAAGTGAATGGTATTAATGTTATTGAAAAATCTCCGACAATCACTATTGGAAGTTTTCAACTACCTCTACCTACTGTTAAAAAGAAATATGAAATGCTTATTGTTGGGGACATTCATATCCCTGTTGAGGTAACTTAGTGATTCACCAAAAGTTTTTCGGTTTCATGCTAATCGAAAGTGGTTGTTAATAAGACTTGATCAACCTTATTAATGGATCATTTTTGAGAGGTATGAAGTTGATGAATTTAGTGAGCACTACCTTCTGTCCCTACCTTTTGTTTTCTGTTTCTGTTAGTTTAATAAAATAAAATGCCATGTTTAGTCTGTTTTCTGAATTCCCGTAGCAATAAAAAATGACCCAAAAATAAAAGTTCTCAGAATGCTCTGAAAATTTGATACAATTTTTTTTGAATATTTAAGAATTTTTGGTGCAAATAATATCATAGGGCGGTGCACCAGGTGGGCAAAACTCACCTGGGCGCGCCAGGACCCCTAGGCACGCCCTAGTGGGTTGTGGTCCCAACGTGGCCCCCCTCACTTATCTCTTCATCCCACATCACCACCTACCTCCAGAAAAAATTCACCATTGTTCTCTCTTTCGTGTTCTTTCTCTCAAAACCGTGGATTTTGATCTCTTTGCTCGAAGCTCCATCTCCAAAACTGTTTCAGGGGATTGTTGCTTGGTATGTGACTCCTTCGTTTGTCCAATTAGTTTTTGCTTTAGTGGTTTATATTTTGAATAATTAGCTACTATTGGTGCTATTGTAGATGAGCTTGCATGTTGAATTCTTAGAGTTTTAAGAAGTTTGAATGCTTGCTATGGCCTCTATGCATCCATATTAGTAGTTGATATTAATATTATGAAGTTTTGTTGATAAGTTTTTGTCACCCAAAAATTTCAGAAAATTGTATGTGAATATGATGAACCTCTTTGGAAGGAGTTCTTCGAGGAGGAGATCCTCGGGGGCATCTTCTAGTGACAGCTCCGCTCGTCGGTCTTATGTTGAACCAAGTGAAAGTTCCATACGAGATGCCGCCACCAAAACATGCATGTGGCGATGCGACGATTATATGGTGAGTGTGGGCATTAAGGAGGAATTTGAGCAATATGTTCACAATGCCGATCTCGGTCCCTACATTTCAGATAAGTGCAACCAACACCACACTCTCACTGAATCATTTGTCAAAGGATTTAAATTCCATTCCCGTGAGTCTAGGGTGTCATTTAAACTGTATGAAAATCCATTTACCATATCTTTAGAGAGATTTGCTCACCACTACAAGATCCCATTCTGGGGTTTGCTTGACGAACCACCAAGATCTGAGTTCCAAACATTTTTGACTAGTCTTTGCTATGGTGAGACTAGGGGAGTGACGCAAGGTAGAATAAAGAGCATTCATTTTCCCGCAATTCAGTACTTTGCATTATTTAATGGAAATGTATTGTAGGAAAACAAGATTGGAGTACACTTTGTGCTCCAGACTTGAGCCTCATACGCACCGCTCTCACCGGTGATAGAAGTTATAATCTTGGAGCGATTGTTGCACGCAGGTTGCAACACAACGCTAATAGTGGCTATTTCTATGGTGGAATTTATGCCACACGCTTAGCAAGAGAGCTGGGTGTTTCACCTTTTCCCTATGACCCTATTTTACCCACGCAGTATTTAGACTTTGATGCTATGAAATGCCATAAGATCCTTAGAGGTGATCCCCACAATTTCACCTATAAATTGTTGTTTAATCAAGATTCCGTGGTGTACACATATTTGCCTGCATCTGCTCTCTTTGATTTTCACAGTAGGGAAAAATAGGTCGCATGGCAGGTTGAGGCATCCGCACCGAGAGCCTCCGTGAGCTATCACCCCGACCACTATGCAGGCTACTAACTGATTACCAAGTTAGGCCAAAATCCTAAGCTTGGGGGAGTACGTATTTCCACCGACATTACAGTTGCAGTTGTCGGTGTTCACATTTTTTCATTGTATTATCCATGTTAAATTTATTTTCTCGCTTTCTTCTTGTGTGTTTGAAAACTTTGAGAAAATTCAAAAATATTTCTTGCTTCTTTTTTATTTTTATTTCTAGAGTAGTTAGCTGTAGCACTAAAAAGAAAACCCAAAAAGATTTCCTTGTTCTTCTTTTGCTTGTTGGGAGCTTTCCCGTGTAAATAGATTTTCTTATTGTTTTTCCTTTCCCTTTTATTTGCTCGTTCAAGAAAACCAAAAGGTCCAAAAATATTTTTGTGTGTTTCTCTGAATTTCTTTTCCTTTTATTGGGTCATACCGAGGAGAAGACCATGATGAAAATGTTGAGTCGCTCTCATATGCATTATTATTAATCTAACAAAGATCCCATTTTACCTTGTCTTCTCCTTTTGAATAAAATGTTTGCAGATTCCAGCTTAGTCCACGAGAGTCTTGCACTATTATTATTTTCATATCGTTCGGTCGTGCAAGTGAAAGGCAATAATGACGATATATGATGAACTGGCCGTGGCAGAGAGAAACGGGTATGAACTTGACTTGTTCTGTTTTTTGTAAATATGTTTAACCTAGTATCCATGATTCAGCCCATTATGATTAAACATGTTTGCAATGACAATCAGATATTATAGTTTCTCATGCCATGCATAAGTAGCTAGGAGTGGATAATGATTTATCTTGGATGTCAACATTGCATTAAAATGATTGTGATGTAGTATGATGATATGGTACCTCCTCTGAATGTTTGAGTGGCTTGACTTGACACATGTTCATGCATGTAGTTGAATCAAAACCAACATAGCCTCTATGATATTTATGTTCATGGTGTTCATATCCTACTCATGCTAGTGTCCAATGTTACTTATGCATAATGCATGTTCACGACCGTTGTTGCTCTCTAGCTGGCCGCTTCTCAACCTATTTGCTAGCCTTTGCCTGTACTAATTGGGAATTCTGCTTGCACATCAAAAACCTTGAACCCGAGTTATTCCATATGAGTCCACCATACCTACCTATATACGGTACTACCCTCCTGTCCTAAGTAAATTTGCATGTGCCATCTCTAAAAACTTCAAATAAATATCCTTTTGTGTGCCTGGATCGTTCATGGAACGACAGGAGGTAGTCGGTATCTTCCATGCTAAGCGGGTTATTCTTAGGCTGAGTGTTTATTCACTCACCATCGCACGAGAAAAGGGCGGTAACAGGGATGCCCAGTCCCAAACTGCAAAAAGAATTGATCTCTCAAATAATTAAACAAAAACTCCTATGGAGTCATAACCTTTACTTTACCGCTTGGGAACCGCCACTAGTGTGCTTAGCATGGAAGATATTGATAACTGATGGTCGCGAAGTAAACAAGAAGGGTGCATGATACGTCTCCAACATATCTATAATTTTTTATTGTTCCATGCTATTGTATTATCAATCTTGGATGTTTTATATATGCTATTTTATATGATTTTTGGGACTAACCTATTAATCTAGAGCCCAGTGCCAGTTTCTGTTTTTCCTTGTTTTTGAGTTTTACAGAAAAGGAATACCAAACGGAGTCCAATTGCGTGCCAATTTTTGATGTTTTTTTATGGACCAAAAGAAGCCCCCGGAGTAAAATAGTTGGGCCAGAAGAGTCCCGAGCGATCCACGAGGGTGGAGGGCGCGCCCTACCTCCTGGGCACGCCCCCTGCCTCGTGGATGACTCGGAGACCCCCCCTGATGTGAGACCGATGCCAAAAATTCCTATAAATACAGAAACCCCTGAAAAGAAACCTAGATCGGGAGTTCCGCCGCCGCAAGCCTCTGTAGCCACCAAAAACCAATCGGGACCTTGTTCCGGCACCCTGCCGGAGGGGGGAATCATCACCGGTGGCCATCTTCATCATCCCGGCGCTCTCCATGACGAGGAGGGAGTAGTTCACCCTCGGGGCCGAGGGTATGTACCAGTAGTATGTGTTTGATATCTCTCTCTCTCTCTCTCTCGTGTTCTTTATTTGGCACGATCTTGATGTACCGCGAGCTTTGCTACTATAGTTGGATCTTATGATGTTTCTCCTGCTCTACCTTCTTGTAATGGATTCAGTTTTCCCTTTGAAGTTATCTTATCGGATTGAGTCTTTAAGGATTTGAGAACACTTGATGTATGTCTTGCGTGGGATACCCGTGATGACAATGGGGTATTCTATTGATTCACTTGATGTATGTTTTGGTGATCAACTTGCGGGTTCCGTGACCTTGGGAATCTATGCATAGGGGTTGGCACACGTTTTTGTCTTGACTCTCCGGTAGAAACTTTGGGGCACTCTTTGAAGTTCTTTGTGTTGGTTGAATAGACGAATCTGAGATTGTGTGATGCATATTGTATAATCATACCCACGGATACTTGAGGTGACATTGGAGTATCTAGGTGACATTAGGGTTTTGGTTGATGTGTGTCTTAAGGTGTTATTTTATTACGAACTCTAGGGATGTTTGTGACACTTATAGGAATAGCCCAATGGATTGATCGGAAAGAATAACTTTGAGGTGGTTTCGCTACAATAATCTCTTCGTTTGTTCTCCGCTATTAGTGACTTTGGAGTGACTCTTTGTTGCATGTTGAGGGATAGTTATATGATCTAATTATGTTATCCTTGTTGAGAGAACTTGCACTAGTGAAAGTATGAACCCTAGGCCTTGTTTCTAAGAATTGCAATACCGTTTGTGCTCACTTTTATCATTAGTTACCTTGTTGTTTTTATATTTTCAGATTACAAAAACCTATATCTACCATCCATATTGCACTTGTATCACCATCTCTTCGCCGAACTAGTGCACCTATACAATTTACCATTGTATTGGGTGTGTTGGGGACACAAGAGACTCTTTGCTATTTGGTTACAGGGTTGTTTGAGAGAGACCATCTTCATCCTACGCCTCCTAAAGATTGATAAACCTTAGGTCATCCACTTGAGGGAAATTTGCTACTGTCCTACAAACCTCTACACTTGGAGGCCCAACAACGTCTACAAGAAGAAGGTTGTGTAGTAGACATCAGTCCATCTCTCAAAATATAATTTACCTCTGTTTTAAAAAACTTGAGCTCTGGCACCGCTACAAATTGATACGTCTCCAACGTATCTATAATTTTTGATTGTTCCATGCTGTTATATTATCAATCTTGGATGTTTTATAATCATTTTATAGTCATTTTATATCATTTTTTGGTACTAACCTATTGACATCGCAGGAAATCAATATCAGACGGAGTCCAAATGCCACGAAACTCCACAGAGAATTTTTATGGGCTAGAAGGAACACAACGGGCCCTAGCTGCGCCTGGGGGTGCCCCGAGGGAGGCACAACCCACCAGGGCGCGCCAGGAGGCCCAGGCGCACCCTGGTGGGTTGTGCCCATCTCTGGTGCCCCCGGACCGCCTCTTTGCTCTATAAATACCCCAATATTCAAGAAACCCTAAAGGAGTCGACGAAATATTCAGCCAGCTGCCGCAGAGTCCAGAACCACCAGATCCAATCTAGACACCATCACGGAGGGGTTCACCACTTCCATTGGTGCCTCTCCGATGATGCGTGAGTAGTTCTTTGTAGACCTTCGGGTCCGTAGTTAGTAGCTAGATGGCTTCCTCTCTCTCTCTCTTTTGAATATCAATACACTGGTCTCTTGGAGATCCATATGATGTAACTCTTTTTGCGGTGTGTTTGTTGGGATCGGATGAACTTTGAGTTTATGATCAGATCTATCTTTTTATATCCATGAAACTTATTTGAGTTTCTTTGATCTCTTATATGCATGATTTCTTATAGCCTCATATTTCTTCTCTGATATTTGGGTTTTTGTTTGGCCAACTTGATCTATTTATCTTGCAATGGGAAGAGGTGCTTTGTAGTGGGTTCGATCTAAAGGTGCTTGATCCCAGTGACAGAAGGGGAACCGACACGTATGTATCGTTGCTACTAAGGATAAAACGATAGGGTCTATTTCTACATAAATAGATCTTGTCTACACCATGTCATCGTTCTTATTGCATTACTCCATTTCTCCATGACCTTAATACACTAGATGCATGCTGGATAGCGGTCGATGTGTGGAGTAATAGTAGTAGATGAAAGCAGGAGTCGGTCTACTAATCTTGGACGTGATGCCTATATAATGATCATTGCCTAGATATCGTCATGATTATTTGAACTTCTGTCAATTGCCCAACAGTAATTTGTTTACCCACCGTTTACTATTTTTCTCGAGAGAAGCCACTAGTGAAAGCTACGGCCCCCGGGTCTCTTTCTCATATATTTGCCTTTGCGATCTACTTTTCCTTTGCTTTTATTTTCAGATCTATTAAACCAAAAATACAAAAATACCTTGCTGCTTTTTATTCTTATTTATTTTATTTGGCGTTCGATCTATCAATCTACTACAATTTCCTCACGTCTGTTTGCCTATCTTGAGGCGCCGCTACCCGAAAGGGATTGACAACCCCTTTTACACGTCGGGTTGCGAGTATTTGTTATTTGTGTGCAGGGGTTGTTTACGTTGTGTTGCTTGGTTCTCCTACTGGTTCGATAACCTTGGTTTCATCAGTGAGGGAAATACCTACTGCTGCTGTGATGCATCATTCCTTACTCTTTGGGGAAATACCGAAGTAGCTTCAAGCCGCATCACAAATCACTGCTTCCCTCTGCGAAGGGACTTTCTATTTACTTTTATGTTGTGTCATCACGTTCTAAAATAAGTGCCAGAACCTGAGAGCACTGGTGTAATGCTTGTGCATTATGTGTAGCTAATGTTGGGTGCATCATGACTGGATCTTTTCTACCATGAATTACAATGTTCAGTCGGTGCTTGAACTTTGGAGGTGCTCTGCATTTATGTTTTGCGGTCTCAGAAAGGGCTAGCGAGATACCACTATTGTCATATTATATCATGGTTGTTTTGATAATGTGTTGTTGTTTGAGATATCTTATTATTGCTCGCTAGCCGATTATGTCATTGATATGAGTTAATATAATTTTTAAGAGTTATTGTCGGCATGGTTAGTTATAATATTGGCTGAAAACCTGGGTTCTGTTTAAGCTTATTTATGCAAACAAGAGCAAAAGAGTTCGTAAAAGTTTTTCTTTTTCACTTTCAGTTTATCAACTGAATTGCTTGAGGACAAGCAAAAGTTTAAGCTTGGGGGAGTTGATACGTCTCCAACGTATCTACTTTTCCTAACACTTTTCCTCCTGTTTTGGACTCTAATTTGCATGATTTGAATGAAACTAATCCGGACTGACAATGTTTTCAGTAGAACTACCATGGTGTTGTTTTTTGTGCAAAAATAAAAGTTCTTGGAACGGAACGGAACTTTGCGAGGATTTTTTATACGATAAAAGAGAATTTCTGGAGCCAAGAACCACCAGAGGGGGAGGGGGCACCTGGGTGGGCACAACCCACCAGGGCGCCCCCCCCCCTCCAGGCGTGCCCAGGTGGGTTGTCCCCACCTGGTGTCCCTGCAGACGCTGAAACCTATGCTATAAAATCACATTTTTCCAGAAAAAAATAAAGGAGAAAGAATTATCGTGTTCCACAAGACAGGGGCGCCGTCACCTCATGCTCTTCATCGAGAGGCCAGATCCTGAGTCCATTTGGGGCTCCGGAGAGGGGGATCTTCGATCTTCGTCATCACCAACCCTTCTCCATCGCCAATTCCATGATGCTCCCCACCGGGAGTGAGTAATTCCTTCGTAGGCTCGCTGGTCGGTGAGGAGTTGGATGAGATTCATCATGTAATCTAGTTAGTTTTGTTAGGGCTTGATCCCTAGTATCCACTATGTTCTGAGATTGATGTTGCTATGACTTTGCTATGCTTAATGCTTGTCACTTTGGGCCCGGGTGCCATGATTTCAGATCTGAACCGTTTATGTTATCATTATATCCATGTTCTAGATCCGATCTTGCAAGTTATAGTCACCTACTACGTGTTATGATCCGGCAACCCCGGATTGACAATAGTCGGGACCACTCCCGGTGATGACCGTAGCTTGAGGAGTTCATGTATTCACCGTGTGTTAATGCTTTGTTCCGATTCTCTATTAAAAGGAGGCCTTAATATCCCTTAGTTTCCAATAGGACCCCGCTGCCACGGGAGGGTAGGACAAAAGATTCATGCAAGTTCTTTCCATAAGCACGAATGACTATTTACGGAATACATGCCTACATTATATTTATGAACTGGATCTAGTGCCGTATCGCCCTAGGTTATGACTGTCACATGATGAATATCATCCAACAAATCATCAATCCAATGCATACGAATTTCTTTATATTGTTCTTGCTGAGTTACTACTGCTACTGTTACTATTGCACTTGCTATAAAACTACTGCTATCACTGTTACCGTTACTATTGTTGTCACTACTACTATCAAAACTATCATACTACTTTGCTACTGATCACTTTGTTGCAGATAATTAATCTCCAGGTGTGGTTGAATTGACAACTCAGCTACTAATACTTGCAAGTATTCTTTGGCTCCCCTTGTGTCGAATCTATAAATTTGGGTTGAATACTCTACCCTCGAAAATTGTTGCGATCCAATATACTTGTGGGTTATCAGGAAGAAGCCCAAGTCTGGACCCAAGCCTGAAACTGAGTGCTTCTACTGTAAAGGGACTGGTCACTGGAAGCGGAACTGCCTCAAGTATTTGGCGGATAAGAAGGATGGCAAAGTGAACAAAGGTATATTTGATATACATGTTATTGATATGTACCTTACTAATGCTTGTAGTAGCGCTTGAGTACTTGATACTGGTTCAGTGGCTCATATTTGTAACTCGAAACAGGGGCTACGAATCAAATGAAGACTGGCTAAGGACGAGGTGATGATGCGTGTCGGGAATGGTTCCAAGGTCGATGTGATCGTCATAGGCACGCTACCTCTACATCTACCTTCGGGATTAGTTTTAGACCTGAATAATTGTTATTTGGTGCCAGCGTTGAGCATGAGCATTATATCTGGATCTTGTTTAGTGCGAGACAGTTATTCATTTAAATCAGAGAATAATGGTTGTTCTATTTATATGAGTAATATTTTTTATGGTCATGCACCCTTGAAGAGTGGTCTATTTTTGTTGAATCTCGATTATGGTGATATACATATTCATAACATTGATGCCAAAAGATGCAAAGTTGATAATGATAGTGCAACATATTTGTGGCACTGCCGTTTAGGTCATATTGGTGTAAAGTGCATGAAGAAACTCCATGCAGATGGGCTTTTGGAATCACTTGATTATGAATCATTTGATACTTTGAACCATGCCTCATGGGCAAGATGATTAAAACGCCGTTCTCCGGAACAATGGAGCGAGCTAATGACTTATTGGAAATAATACATACCGATGTATGCGGTCCGATGAGTGTTGAAGCTCGCAACGGGTATCATTATTTTCTGACCTTCACAGATGATTTGAGCAGATATGGGTATATCTACTTGATGAAACACAAGTCTGAAACATTTGAAAAGTTCAAAGAATTTCAGAGTGAAGTGGAGAATCGCCGTAACAAGAAAATAAAGTTTCTATGATCTGATCGCGGAGGCGAATATTTGAGTTATGAGTTTGGCCTTCATTTAAAACAATGTGGAATAGTTTCACAAAGCATGCCACCTGGAACACCACAGCGTAATGGTGTGTCCGAACGTCGTAACCGTACTTTATTAGATATGGTGCGATCTATGATGTCTCTTACCGATTTACCACTATCATTTTGGGGTTATGCATTAGAGACAGATGCATTCACATTAAATAGGGCACCGTCTAAATCCGTTGAGACAACACCGTATGAACTATGGTTTGGCAAGAAACCTAAGCTGTCGTTTCTTAAAGTTTGGGGTTGCGACACTTATATCAAAAGGCTTCAGTCTGATAAGCTCGAACCCAAATCGGAGAAGTGCGTCTTCATAGGATACCCTAAGGAAACAATTGGGTACACCTTCTACCACATATCCGAAGGCAAGTTGTTTGTTGCCAAGAATGGAAACTTTCTAGAGAAGGAGTTTCTCTCGAAAGAAGTGAGTGGGAGGAAAGTAGAACTTGATGAGGTACTTGTACCTTCTCTCGAATTGGAAAGTAGCTCATCACGGAAAACCGTTCCCGTGATGCCTACACCAACTAGAGAGGAAGCTAATGATAATGATCATGAAACTTCAGATCAAGTTACTACCGAACCTCATAGGTCAACCAGAGCACGTTCCGCACCAGAGTGGTACAGAATCCTGTTCTGGAAATCATGTTACTAGATCATGACGAACCTACGAACTATGAAGAAGCGATGATGAGCCCAGATTTCGATAAATGGCTTGAGGCCATGAAATGTGAGATAGGATCCATGTATGAGAACAAAGTGTGGACTTTGGTTGACTTGCCCGATGATCGGCGAGCCATAGAGAATAAATGGATCTTCAAGAAGAAGACTGACGCTGATGGTAATGTTACTATCTACAAAGCTCGACTTGTCGCAAAAGGTTTTCGACAAGTTCAAGGAGGTGACTACGATGAGACTTTCTCACCCGTAGATGCTTAAGTCTGTCTGAATCATGTTGGCAATTGCCGCATTTTATAATTATGAAATCTGGCAAATGGATGTCAAAACTGCATTCCTTAATGGATTTCTTAAAGAAGAGTTGTATATGATGCAACCAGAAGGTTTTATCGATCCTAAAGGTGCTAACAAAGTGTGCAAGCTCCAGCAATCCATCTATGGATTGGTGCAAGCATCTCGGAGTTGGAATATACGCTTTGATGAGGTGATCAAAGCATACAGTTTTATACAGACTTTCGAAGAAGCCTGTATTTACAAGAAAGTGAGTGGGAGCTCTATAGCATTTCTAATATTATATGTGGATGACATATTATTGATTGGAAATGATGTAGAATTTCTGGATAGCATAAAAGGATACTTGAATAAAAGGTTTTCAATGAAAGACCTCGGTGAAGCTGCTTATATATTGGGCATCAAGATCTATAGAGATAGATCAAGACGCTTAATAGGACTTCCACAAAGCACATACCTTGATAGAGTTTTGAAGAAGTTCAAAATGGATCAGTCAAAGAAAGGGTTCTTGCCTATGTTACAAGGTGTGAAGTTGAGTCAGACTCAATGCCCGACCACTGCAGAAGATAGAGAGAAAATGAAAGTCATTCCCTATGCCTCAGCCATAGGTTCTATCAGGTATGCTATGCTGTGTACCAGACTTGATGTGTGCCTTGCTATAAGTTTAGCAGGGCGGTACCAAAGTAATCCAGGAGTGGATCACTGGACAGTAGTCAAGAACATCCTGAAGTACCTGAAAAGGACTAAGGATATGTTTCTCATTTATGGAGGTGACAAAGAGCTTGTCGTAAATGGTTACGTCGATGCTAGTTTTGACACTGATCCGGATGACTCTAAGTCACAAACCGAATATGTATTTATATTGAATGGTAGAGCTGTCAGTTGGTGCAGTTCCAAGCAGAGCGTCGTGGCGGGATCTACGTGTGAAGCGGAGTATATAGCTGCTTCAGAAGCAGCAAATAAAGGAGTCTGGATAAAGGAGTTCATATCTGATCTAGGTGTAATACCTAGTGCATCAGGTCCAATTCAGATTTCACAAAAGAACCAAACACATCAAAAGGCGCTTCAACTCCATCTGTGATCAAGTCAAGGAGGGAGACATAGAGATTTGCAAAATACATACGGATCTGAATGTGGCAGACCCGTTGACTAAGCCTCTTCCACGAGCAAAACATGATCAGCACCAAAGACTCCATGGGTGTTAGAATCATTAAAATGTAATCTAGATTATTGACTCTAGTGCAAGTGGGAGACTGGAGGAAATATGCCCTAGAGGCAATAATAAAAGTTGTTATTTTATATTTCCTTATTCATGATAAATGTTTATTATTCATGCTAGAATTGTATTAAACGGAAACTTGATACATGTGTGGATACATAGACAAAACACCATGTCCCTGGTAAGCCTCTACTAGACTAGCTCATTAATCAAAGATGGTTAAGTTTCCTAACCATAGACATGTGTTGTCATTTGATGAACAGGATCACATCATTAGGAGAATGATGTGATGGACATGATCCACATCCGTTAGCTTAGCATATTGATCGTTCAGTTTTATTGCTATTGCTTTCTTCATGTCAAATACATATTCCTTCGACTATGAGATTATGCAGCTCCCGAATACCAGAGGAATACCTTGTGTGCTATCAAACGTCACAATGTAACTGGGTGATTATAAAGATGCTCTACAGCTATCTCCGAAGGTGTTTGTTGGGTTGGCATAGATCGAGATTAGGATTTGTCACTCCGAGTATCGGAGAGGTATCTCTGGGCCCTTTCGGTAATGCACATCATAAGAAGCCTTGCAAGCAAAGTAACTAATGAGTTAGTTGCAGGATGATGTATTACGGAATGAGTAAAGAGACTTGCCGGTAACGAGATTGAACTAGGTATGTAGATACCGACGATCGAATCTCGGGCAAGTAACATACCGATGACAAAGGGAATAACGTATGTTGTCATAATAGTTCGACCGATAAAGATCTTCGTACAATATGTAGGAACCAATATGAGCATCTAGGTTCCACTATTGGTTATTGACCGGAGAAGTGTCTCGGTCATGTCTACATAGTTCTCGAACCCGTAGGATCCGCACGCTTAACGTTCGATGACGATTTAGTATTATATGAGTTATGTGATTTGGTGACCGAATGTTGTTCGGAGTCCCGGATGAGATCATGGACATGACGAGGAGTCTCAAAATGGTTGAGAGGTAAAGACTGATATATATAGGACGATAGTATTCGGACACCGGAAGTGTTCCGAAATGTATCAGATATTTATCGGAGTACCAGGGGGGTTACCGGAACCCCCGGGGGGAAGATATGGGCCATAAGAGGGGAGCACACCAGCCCACAAGGGGTGGCGCGCCCCCCTTAGGCATGTGGCCGAATTGGAGAAGGAGGAGAAGGGGTTCGCCCCCCCCCCCTCCTTCCTTCTCTCCTCCCCCTTCCCTTTTCTCTCCGGCAAAAAAAGGAAGGGGGGAGCCCGAATTGGAGGAGGCCCGCCCCTTGCTGCTCCCCTCCCCCTCCCACCTATATATACGTGGGGAGGGGGCGCCTAGAACACACACCAACAATTGTTAGCCGTGTGCGGCGCCCCCCTCCACAGTTTACGCCTCCGGTCATATCTTCAGAGTGCTTAGGCGAAGCCCTGCACGGATCACTTCATCATCACCGTCACCACGCCGTCGTGCTGACAGAACTCATCTTATTCCTCAACACCTTTGCTGGATCAAGAGGACGAGGGACATCATCGAGCTGAACATGTGCAAAACTCGGAGGTGTCGTACGTTCGGTGCTTGATCGGTCGGATCTAGAAGAAGTTCGACTACATCAACCGCGTTGTCAAACGCTTCTGCTTTCGGTCTACGAGGGTACGTAGACACACTCTCCCCCTCCCGTTGCTATGCGTCTCCTAGATAGATCTTGCATGAGCGTAGGAATTTTTTGAAATTGCATGCTACGTTTCCCAAGCGAAAACCACATTGTGTTTCTTGGAAAACAATGACTCAACCAAAGAAATGTGGAGATTTGGGTTTTAGGGACCTCAAGCTTTTTCACCTAGCCCTTCTTGCGCGACAATCATGGTGGTTGTTGACTACGCCTGAGTCATTTTGTGCAATGATCTTAAAGGCTGAATACTACCCATTGTGAGACATTTTGATTGCTGGTCTCGGGTCCCATCGCTCCCAAGTCTGGAGGTCAATATTGGAAGGCATGGGCGTGCTCTCGCAGGGACTCATAAAGAGAATTGGGAACCGATCATCGACATGGATTTGGACCGGGAATTGGATCCCAAGAGATACTACTATGAGGCATGTGGCATGCTTGGCGAGTGATTCCCCAATACATGTTTGTGATCCCATAGACAACACATCAGCGTCGTGGCGAGAAGATAAAATAAAAAACTATTTTCTTGCTTCTGATGCGGCAGCAATCATAGGCATTCCTTTAATCACGACACCAATGGCAGACTTTTGGGCATCATAGTTTGAAAGAAAGGGGTACTTCTTAGTTAGATCGGCCTACCGCATGCTAGTTAACACAAGAAATAGGAGAATATTGGCTTGATGAGAGAGGAGCTTCTTCAAATGCTTCAGCCGAGGAGAAGGGTTGGACATCATTATGGAACATTCAATTACCAGGAAAGATTAGAACTTTCTTGTGGAGGTTAGCAAAAACTTTGTTGCCATTCGAGGATGTCGTCGTCGTAGAAAGATGAGCCACACGGATAGCTGCCAAAAGTGTGGAAGCAATGACTCATGGAGACACTCCCTTGTTGAGTGCACAATGTCAACATGTGTGTGGGCGTTGGGCGACGAAGAACTCATCGAGCATGTGGTGGAGACCCATGAAACTAATGCTAAAAACTGGCTTTTTCGAAGAAAGAATCTCTATCTGACGGTGAATTTGTCAAGATGGCATTCACGCTATGGGCTATACGGACAGCGCGGAGAAAAGCAAGGCGATATTCCAAAGCCCAATGTCTACTCATCTTTTTATCGAGAGACTTATCTCTCAGTTAGAAAGCCTAAAGAGATTGGTTCATGCTTATGATTATTAAGACCGGATATTTCTTGATATCATTAATTATTGTCATATTTCCCAACATCAAATGCATTTTACCTTTACCCCTTCCCAAAAAAAATGTGTTTTACTTATCAAGACTTGAGCGCTGAAGATATTGTGGAAAAGGACAGATTATTGGGCAGTGAAAAGGTCTCCCATACCCAGTATGTGATAGTTTAGCTCATCGTGCTACACGTGCTAATTTGGGCATCTTCATACTATTTGTTCCCATACCGTTCATTAGTTATTGTTGTCTTTCTAAACATCAAATGCATTTTACCTTCGCCCCCAGAAAATTCATTTTACTTATCAGGACTTGAGCATTGAAGATTATTGGGCAGTGAAAAGGTTTGTTCTATATCGGTTCTATTATATTTTAGCTCAGCGTGCTCTATTTTGATCATTTTCATACTCTTGGTCGGAGGATAAAAGTGACCGCCATAAATAATTTGTTTACCGAGACAAGAGATCAAAAAAATTAAAATCCATGTGCTAATGTTAATGTCATTAGTTATTGTTGTCTTTCTGAACATCAAATGCATTTTACCTTCACCCCTAAAAAATGCATTTGACGTAAAAAAAATTCATTTTACTTGTCAAGACTTGAACATTGAAGATAATTGGGCATTGAAAAGGTTTGTTCTGTATCGGATCTGTTATATTTTAGCTCAGCATGCTACATGTTCCTATTTCGGGCATTTTCATACTCCTGGTTGGAGGACAAAAGTGACCGCCATAAATAAATAATTTTTTTCTCGTATATATATCAGGAAAAAAGGAAAGACTAGTAGACATTAAAGAGGTGTGTTGCGTATCTATTCTACGGTATTTTATTCACCGTGCTACATATTATGTTTTGAGCATCTTCATACTCTTGGTTCACATGTTGGAGGATAAAATAGACCGTCATAAATAAATTGTTTATGTCTGGTCAGGGTTTTCTGGTTATGGGTCATTTAAGGATTAGTTTGAAGAAACAAGATGGATATCGATGCGGTTGTTTCATGTTTACGATTGTGGGGATGAGATATTGCTTAATGCCATTAGTTATTGTTGTCTTCCTGAACATTAAATG
>NC_057796.1:108418757-108428405 GCF_018294505.1 Triticum aestivum
AGCATTGATGATTATTGGGCAGTGAAAAGGTTTGTTCTTTATCGGGTTTGTCATTTTTTTGCTCACCGTGCTACATGTTCTTATTTTGGGCATTTCATACTCTTGGTTGGAGGATAAAAGTGACAGCAGTAAATAAATAAATTGTTTCTCGTATATATATCAGGAAAAAATTAGTAGGGAGTAAAAAAAGGTTGTGACAGAGATCAGAACTACATGTCCCTATTTTGGGCATTTTCATACTCCTGGTTGGAGGATAAAAGTGACCGCTATAAATAAATAAGTAAATTTTGTCTTGTATATATATCAAGAAAAAATAGTAGAAGTTAAAAAAAAAGGTTGTGACATAGATAAAATATATATGTTCCTATTTCGGGCCTTTTAACACTCCTGGTTGGAGGATAAAAATGACCGCCATAAATAAATAAACTGTTTCTCATGGTATATATATATCTGGAAAAAATTAGTAGGAGCTAAAAAGGCTGTGAAAAAGATCAAAACTAACTAAATAAATTGTTTCTCATATATATATTAGAAAAAAAATAGTAGGGAGTAAAAATAAGGTTGTGACAGAGATCAAAACTACATGTCCCTATTTTGGGCATTTTCATACTCCTGGTTGGAGGATAAAAGTGACCGCTATAAATAAATAAATAAATTGTTTCTTGTATATATATCAGGAAAAAATAGTAGGAGTTAAAAAATTGTGGCATATAAAAAAACATGTTCCTATTTTTAGGCATTTTAACACTCCTGGTTGGAGGATAAAAATGACCGCCATAAATAAATAAACTGTTTCTCATGGTATATACGTATATATCTGGAAAAAATTAGTAGGAGTTAAAAAAAGTTGTGAAAGAGATCAAAACTAAATAAATAAATTGTTTCTTGTATATATATCAGGAAAAAATTAGTAGGGAGTAAAAAAAAGATTGTGACAGGGATCAAAACTACATGTCCCTATTTTGGGCATTTTCATACTCCTAGTTGGAGGATAAAAGTGATCGCTATAAATAAATAAATAAATTGTTTCTCATATATATATCAGGAAAAAAAGTAGGAGTTAAAAAAAGGTTGTGACATAGATAAAAAATACATGTTCCTATTTTTGGGCATTTTAACACTCCTCGTTGGAGAATAAAAATGACCGCCATGATGCTATTCATCACCCAGGGTGCAGAATAAGTTATTTTTCACCTGAGGTAATCTTATGATCACTTCCTAATTAAATTACATTTAGAATTCAAATAGTTATATTTCTATTAATTCAGTACGTAAAATTTGGTATAAGAAAATAAAAATATAGGTCATAAGACAATAAATTTTGCAGTTTATGTATATTTTACACTATGTTTTTACGTTTGTAATTTTACATAATATAAAATATTTTTTACGGTGATTATATATTTTCTTACGGACTCTTTTTACGTTAGAAATAAGACAAAACTTACGGAACGTAAAATTACGGTGTATTGGTGGTAAAACAGAAGGGGGGTGAAGAATAACTATTCCTCGCCCACGGTGACGAATATCAGAAAAAAGTAGTAGGAGTTAAAAAAAGGTTGTGACATAGATAAAAAAATACATGTTCCTATATTTGGGCATTTTAACACTCCTGGTTGGAGGATAAACATGACTACCATAAATAAATAAATTGTTTCTCGTATAAATAAATTGTTTCTTGTATATATATCAGGAAAAAAATAGTAGGGAGTAAAAAAGGGTTGTGACAAAGATCAAAACTACATGTCCCTATTTTTGGGCATTTTCATACTGCTGGTTGGAGGATAAAAGTGACCGCTATAAATAAATTGTTTCTCAGAAAAAAGTAGTAGGAGTTAAAAAAAAGGTTGTGACATAGATAAAAAAATACATGTTCCTATATTTGGGCATTTTAACACTCCTGGTTGGAGGATAAACATGACTACCATAAATAAATAAATTGTTTCTCGTATATATCATGAAAAAATTAGTAGGAGTTCAAAAAAAGGCTGTGAAAGTGACCAACACTAAAAAAAGCCATGTGCTAATGTCTAGCACAGTCTCCACGGGTACGTTGCCTCTTTTTTTTTGTTGGCTCTGGCCTCGGTCCATTCTTCGGCTCTGGCTCTTTTTGCCTCTTTCCGTTTTTTTTTTTCTCATGGGCTCTAATAAAGGCCTCTTTTCTTTTTTCTAGTGGGCGGGCTCTGAAGCCTCTTTTCTTTTTCTCGTGGGCCCTGAAGCCTCTTTCCTTTTTTTTCGTGGGCTCTAAGGCCTCGAGAAAGTTGTCCCCGTGGAGGTAATGTGATTGGAGGAAGGCAGTATGTAAGCTGGGCACAGCGTCCCACAGCAGGCGAGGTGGGACAATTTTAATTTTTAGAGCATACGACCTGTGCGCTCGTCCGCATGGGCCGACTCGGCACGCACGCGCGCTGACACAGAATCCGGCCCACCAGAGGTTTCAACGATCGAAAAATTAAATAAATGATGTTCGCTAATATAATACACGGTCCAGAGATCGAACGCCGGACCTTGTAGTATTATCCAGCCGTAATAAACCGTGACGTTTTCTTTGAGACAATGATGAGAACAACTCCTACTTAGTCATCACCTGTTCCTGCTAAGAAAGCCACGACCACGAGGATGCCTTCTCCAAAACTCGCAGCATCGTCCACCTGCAGCCATCCGCTCTGTGTAGAAGCCATTAAGGTTAGACTTATACAGGGGGAACACACCGATTGCATTGATCAAGGTTAGACTTATACAGGGGGAACAGAGGGCGTGAGCCCGCGATGGTGATCATGGTCAGGCCATGTTCGAGAGGTGGAGGTCGTGTGTGCTGACTACAAAACTGCACACACGTACACTACTGCTACCCTACTGTATTGCTACATACAAAACTCATGTACAAAATACAAGGGTTTAACACCCCCTGCAGTCGTGACGACGCAAAGACTGGACCGAAAATCATGAAACACGTCAACCGGCAGCCCTTTGGTCATCACGTCGGCGAACTGTTGCCGCGTTGGGACGTGGAGAACACGGAAATCACCGAGAGCCACGTGCTCGTGGACGAACTGGATGTCCAGCGACATGCTTGGTGTCGCGGTGGTGAACGGGGTTGCTGGATAGGTACACGGTGGAGATGTTGTCGCAGTAGACCAGCGTTGCATGCAGTGGTGACCGCGCAGCGGAGCTCGCGGAGGAGTTGTCGAAGCCAGACACACTCGGCCACGGCGTTGGCCACGCTACGGTACTCTGCCTCCACGCTGGAGCGGGAGGCCGTGGGCTGGCGCTGCAACGACCACGAGACCAGCGCGTCGCCGAGGAACCGATAGCATGCCATATTTTCAGAGGCATCTGGAGGTTATGGAACGGATAACATGTCGGCGCGGGAGTGGGAGAGACACGAAGCAGGCGTGGGTGGGGATGAGCTGGTGCACGCAATCAGTGGCGAAGACAAGGCTGCTGCTGCGCACATCTGGTGCCCGCAGGACTCCCTCCGCTCCGGGCGAGGTGGGTGCACAGGACCAAGGACCGGACGCAACACCCACGCGAAGATGCCAGGAAGCGACGCCGGGGGATGACTAGCTCCAGCAGCACCGCACGCGGGCTGTGCCTGGGGTGCTAAGCAGGGTACCCAGCAGACTGCCGGATCCCCTCGTCTTCCCGGACGCTGCGGAAGGAGAAGATGCACCGCAGGCCACCACCGATGCTGCATTACCATGTCCTGAGCCGCCACCTACTCGCCCCGCACAGCCATAAGCCGCTCCGCACAACCCATCATCGTAATACATACAGGGTTGGAAAAGAAAATAGTTTGATCTTTTATTAGGCAAAGTAAATCTTGTTTCTTCAGCATCGCTACATTTTATTTTGGAATGCTTAATATGAAACTGCAGCACAAACAGCATTGTTGTTGAAAATAGTTCTTGGATGATGGTAAACATACCTTTACACGGTAAGCACATGAAGCCTTTCAGTACATGGCCGGTTCGTTGTTGTAGTTCATTTCAAATGGCTGAAAGAGCAGCTCGTTCTTGTCCTTTGACCTTCAGAGAACAGTAGAAAGTTAGGGACTGTAGATAACAGAAGAATTCAATAGGATAATGCAAACAAATATTTAGATTACGTAGATGATGAAAGAAGACTTCAGCATATCGCAAGCTTCGTTTTCGCCCTTTCGGGACTTCACTAGCATCCAAAAGCATGTCTTGTACTGGATCCTGTTGTGGCCTGTGAATTGTACAAGTAGTCAACTCATTTTCTTATGGTTTGTTGTTCTAACTAGCTACAACAGTAATAAGCCCTTGCATCAGGATACTATTAGAAAATGAAGGAACAAGGGCATTAATAAGTATTCATCACAGTAAAACACTAAGCAAGAACTAAATTTAATGCATACATACTGGTGTAGATGAACAGATAAATTCAGATGTTACATATTGTACTACCGTCGACAAGAAACTGTAAATGGCATTGGAGCATACATTCCATAAATAGGAAACTAGGGGTCCTCACTGATCAATTTGGCAGGCGCTGATACGAACAACAGTTAAGTTACAACATGGAAGCCTATGGATGTTCTCGTACTTCTTATAATATACTCGTATCTATATTTTTCTTCTCCCAAACACACAGTTAGACCGATGTTGTATACAGTACTGGTTGTATATATCAAAAGTTGAATGGAGTTGGACTGGAAGCATTGCTAAAACTATAGTGATTCAACTAACCTTCTCGAAGAATGTTTTGACGTTTTTCCCAAAACTCAGGTCCTATGTTATCAAAAATTGACACTGTAATTGCCAACCGGGTTCTTTCTATGGGATTCCCATAGTCGTCGATTTTCACCGTTTGGTATTCGAAAGAGCACCTTACAGGGTTAATTGATCTTAACTAAGAGTTGAGGAAAACATGTCCCACAAAATAACATCATTCAACAATCAGACCCACAAAAGAAATACATTATGTAATCTGCACAACTGATTAGAAGAATTATATCATTCGACCAATATCAGACAAGGGAATGGCGTGAAATGCCAAATAAGGAGTTCCGATTATCCCTCAAAACTAATGTATAGCAAGACTGTTTACATTTAACTATCTGGATATCAGATGCGAATTCAGAAATGCTAGGTTGATCTCTGCACCAAGTTATGATTAGAAACTATGATGGTCATTTGTATAAATCGTGCAAACGATATCTTGCGACAGAAACATGGAAAATATCTCAGTGAGAATGAGTAGGAACATTAATGATGATTTCCTTTTGTATGGTTGACACCTTTACGTTATCTCGATAAACGCTGGATCCTTTTCAGAACATAGCTGGTTCATCATCATGGATGATTTGGAACTGTTGTGAAAGCAACTCGTTTTTGTCCTTAGGAAATGTTCCCTAGAATAGATGGTTCACAAAAAAGAATTTATTCAAATGATACAAAAGACAACTCAAACTCAAACTAGATTACCTTCAATGCTTGTTGTGCCTTTTTTTTCAGAAGCATGTATTATAATTATTATTTATATGACCTAAAACACACATCTCAAATTGAATATGTTCATTACTTACTCAATCAACTAAAAAAGACTAAGTAACGGAGCAACCGGACATACAAATCTATCGAATGACGATACATACACCATACTGGTGTTCATTTAATGTTGCTGAAGTTTCTACGACTTTGGGAAAATAACATACACAACAAGATGCTATTGTAGAGGACATCAACACGAACAATTGCATACAAGAATCTTATTACTTATACTAGGAAACTGTCGACTGTAGTTCAAGAAGCTTACAGTCCAGTTGCCTCCATGCCAAATAATCATGAATCGTCTTCATATTTGGATAGCAGACAACTCGCCCATCAAAATATGGAGCCTCTCTCAACTCTTTATTTGGGAAAGAAATCTTTCCACTTCATCACATACACAGATGTGAAGTAAGAAACACACACAGAGAGAATTTTGCTGCAATTATTGGTAGAGAAATCTGTGATAGAATTATGTTCCCTCTGAAAACAAAACTGCAAAGCAAACAGAAATATGAGAACCTGATATTATTATCTGAGAACAAAGCCCGTGTAATTCAAAAGTAACTCTATACACAACAGTATTTGCATAAAAAAATTAACGTAAAATTTGCCATTTTATAATCTAACTTTCATGAGAAGATGTTATACGGGTTATACCTGTACTCATCGCTAAGAGCATCTCTAGCAGATCCTTTATATCGCGGTACCGCAAAAGCATTATAAGGGGAACCTTAAACCTGTTTTGCGGTACCGTGCAGGCTACATTGGAACAGATCCCACAAAAATTTACCGTAAAACCGAATATTCCCCGTGGTCTTCTTCTTCTTCCTTTCACCCGCATCTCCCTGAATCCTTGCCGCCGCACACCGCACAGTCTGCCTCCGCACACGACGAATCAGGCGCCGCCGCGCACCTCGCAGGCCGCCTCGCCCGCGTCCGGCTGCGCGGTGGAGCATCGACCGGAGCCGCGACTGCTCGTGCAGCGCCACCACCTTGTCGGCGACGCCTACGTACCTCCCATCGATGAACAGCCGCGACGGCAGCAGCATGTCACCGTCCCTCCCAAGGAGCACGCGCGGAGCTCGCGTCGGCCCACCGAAATCAACTAGAATCGCTCCAAATCGGGCCTGTCCACTGGAAATTTGTCCGGAATCGAGACTGGCACGATGGATCTTGGTCGAAATGGAGACTATTCTGGCAGTTGGACCTGAAACTTCCCTCCTGCCAACCGTCTTTTTTTAAAGGTGAACAGTAGAATTTGCCCCGAAACGTGAACATCTGAGGGATTGGAGGCTTATTCTAAGGTTTCCCTCAAAAAACTATACGGGTCAGCCGATTTTGAGGGGTCTGGTCGGGTCGGTTTTTCTGCTCAATCCCGTAAAAAGCGGTTAATTTACAGTTTTGGCTCTTTTAAGGGGTCTGCTAAAGATGCTCTGACACCATAAGAAAACACTATGTCAGGAAATTCTCGAGAATAGAACTAGCACAAGCATTCATCAATCTTAAAGCACTCATCATTTGGTTTCTCAAAGGCGTGTATCTTCGAGAATCTAACAAAAAGAGGAGTGAAATTAGTGGACACTGGACAAAACAACAAAGATAAGCTATTTATAATCTGAAGCAACAGTAATTCCCAAGTATGCATATAGTAACCTTCATTGCATGTTTCCCACATGCTTATACTTAAACAATCAAGCAAAATACGTTGGTACATGGACTAGATTAAGAACTTAACATGGTCAAATGGTCAATGCAGTTGCTTAACCACTTTTTTTCATTTTTGAAGGAAGAGATGAACAGTACCGGTGGAAATGACAGCCATCGAAGCGCACAATGATCCAGTTGGAGGCTGGGAGGTGACGGTCGAACTCGAATTCCCTCTTCACATACTCGTATTCGCTATTGGTCATCAATACACGCCACAAAACACCTGTTCTTGGAGCTACACCTACATAAAATTGTAGCAAAGAGACAGTTAAGAAAATTTGGGTGAAATCTTCATTGCAAGTTTGCAACTAGCATTTTTGAATGTAACACATTTTCCATCGTAAATGTCTAAATGAACTAATTTCTCTGGTGACATTGTAATGTTTTTGTTTTCCATTATAACAAGAAGCGACATGGTTGACCATGACCAAATAACCATGTTTCCCTTCCCCTCAAGATTTTACAGAATTTTTTTGTTTTTCTTCACGAAGGCAAACTTCATCAAACACCTGTTGCTCGCGAATCAATTCCGCTGTAGACATCAGGTAAGAAAAGGTGAACGTATATTTTGTTTCTAAACCTACATAACTTAGGATGTTGGTGGTGTATGATTGCACGATGTATTGCTCATGTGTAAAGGCACGTATATATGATGTACAAGTACACAGATATGCACAACACATATACTCAACCCCCCCCCCCCCAGTCGAAGCGGCACCGCTGCTGACGCAAAGACTGGACCGGAACTCCTCAAACGATGCCGTAGGCAAGCCCTTGGTCATGATATCGGCAATTTGTTGGGAAGTAGGGACGTGTAGAACACGAATATGGCCAAGGGCCACCTGTTCCCGAACAAAGTGGGTATCTAACTCAATATGCTTGGCCCGACGATGATGTACCGGGTTGGCGGAGAGGTAGACAGCCGAGACGTTGTCACAGTAGACCACCGTAGCACGATCCACAGGACAAGAGAGCTCCTGGAGCAACTGGCGAAGCCACGAACACTCGGCGACGACGTTGGCCACCGCACGATACTCAGCCTCAGCACTGGAGCGAGAGACCGTAGGCTGCCGCTTGGATGACCATGATATGAGTGATGGTCCAAGGAAGACACAATAGCCCGAGGTGGAGCGACGAGTGTCAGGGCAGCCCGCCCAGTCTGCATCGGTATAGGCGGTGAGGGCGGTGTCGGTGGAGGCGTAGAGCGTGATGCCAAGCTCCATAGTGCCGCAGACGTAGCGAAGAATCCGCTTGACAGCGGCCCAGTGAACATCCCGAGGAGCATGCATATGAAGACACACCTGCTGTACGGCGTACTGAATCTCCGGTCGAGTCAGAGTGAGGTACTGGAGAGCACCAACGATGGACCGGTAGAATGCAGCATCCGAAGCGGGAGAACCGTCCGAGGCAGAGAGCTTCGCCTTCGTATCAACAGGCGTAGCGGCGGGCTTGCAGTTAAGCATGCCAGCACGATCCAGGAGGTCGTGAGCATACTTCCGCTGATGAAGGAAGAAGCCATCCGGACGGCGCACCACCTCGACACCGAGGAAGTAGTGCAAAGGACCCAAGTCCTTGATGGCGAACTCAGCGCGAAGACAAGCCGTGAGCTGACTGAGGAGACCAGCCGTACATGCCGTCAGGATGATGTCGTCGACATAGAGCAGCAAGTAGGCCGTGTCAGAGCCCTGATGATAGACGAAGAGCGAGGCGTCCGAGCGGGTAGAGCGGAACCCAAGCTGGTGGAGAAACGCCGCGATGTGCTGGTACCAAGCGTGCGGAGCCCGCTTGAGGCCGTACAAGGACCGCGAAAGCAGGCACACGTGGTCGGGGAAGCGCCGGGTCAACAAACCCGGTGGGCTGCTGGCAGAAGACCTGCTCCTCGAGGTGACCATGGAGGAAGGCGTTGGAGACGTCCATCTGGTGCACCGGCCAAGCACGGGAGACCGCAAGGTGGAGAACCGTGCGGATCGTGCCGGGCTTGACGACCGGAGCGAAGGTGTCGGTGAAGTCGATGCCAGCACGCTGTCGGAAGCCACGAACGACCCAGCGCGCTTTGTAGCGATCAAGGGTACCATCAGGACGGAGCTTGTGTTTAAAGACCCACTTCCCGGTAATCACGTTGGCGTGCCGGGGACGGGGAACAAGCTGCCACGTCCGGTTGCGCAACAGGGCGTCAAACTCCTCTTGCATCGCAGCCATCCAGAGCGGGTCACGAAGAGCGGCTCAAACGGAGGACGGCAACGGAGACGGCTCAGAGGTGGACGCCGCATGGACGTAGTCATCCGAGGCGTAGCGCGAACTCGGGCGAAAGACTCCCGTACGGGCGCGGGTGACCGGACTGGCCTCAGGCGCCGGTGGGGCCGCGGGGACCGCGGGCGCCGGTGGCGCCGAGGGTGCCGCGGGCGCCGGGGGGACCACGGGCGCC
>NC_057796.1:108428854-108435299 GCF_018294505.1 Triticum aestivum
GGGGGCGCCAGTGCCGCGGTTGTGAGAGGCACCGCATGCGGGGGGGCCCCTCAAAGCCAGGTGGCGGGCCAAGAGAGGCGCGCGAGCGCCCTGGGATAGGCGTCGAGGAGCCCGCGTCACCGGTGGCGAGAGGAACAGCCGGGGGTACCTGCTGAAACGGAAACACATGCTCATCAAAGTAAACGTGCCGGGAAGTGAACACACGGTGAGAGACGGGATCGTAGCACCGATATCCCTTGGAGTTGGAGGGGTAGCCGATGAAGATGCAAGCGATAGAACGAGGTGCGAGCTTGTGAGGAGCGGAGTCGGCAGTGCTAGGATAGCAAAGGCACCCAAAAATACACAAGCCATCATAAGATGGGGGCGTACCGAAGAGAAGATGGTGAGGTGCATAGTTCCACCGTGGGCGGCAAGGGCGAAGGTTAAGGAGAAGTGAAGCAGTGGCGAGGGCGTCCGGCCAGAAACGAGGCGGCACGTTGGCATGGAACAGGAGCGTGCGAACGCAGTCATTCAGAGTGCAAAGGACGCGTTCGGCTCGACCGTTCTGCTGTGAAGTATACGGGCATGTGAGACGAAAAACGGTGTCGTGGTGCGACAAAAAAGTGCGGAAAGTAAGGTTGTCGAACTCTTTTCCATTGTCCGTCTGAAGCGCAAGGATGGGACGCCCAAACTGCGTGCGGACATAGGAGTAAAAAGCTGTCAAGGTGGAGAGTGCATCCGACTTTCTGCGCAAAGGAAAAGTCCACACATAGTGAGAGTAATCATCAAGAATGACCAGATAATATAAATAGCCCGAGTTACTAGGGACCGGAGAGGTCCACACATCGCTATGAATCAACTGAAAAGGAAAAGAAGCAATGGTGGTGGAAGTATTAAACGGCAAGCGAACGTGTTTGCCGACTCGACAGGCATGACAAATGTGATCCTCAATCTTATGACAAATGAAACTGAAACTCCTAAGAATGTGACGAAGTGTGACGGGGTTGGGGTGACCCAAGCGAGCGTGCCAGAGATCAACTCCAGCGGAGAGAGCGACCAATGCGGTGGTGGTGGATGAGGGCGAATGCACCGGATAGAGCTCGTCGGGGCTGTCACATCGATGAAGGACCATCCTGGTTCGAGCATCCTTGACACAAAAACCAAACTCGTCAAATTCAACAGTGACAGGATTTTCACGAGTGAAACAACGAACGAAGATAAGATTCTTAATAAGATGAGGAGACACAAGTATGTTAGACAAAGATAAAGGCATAGAAATAGAAGGAAAAGAAGTGTGCCCAACATGTGTGATAGGAAGGGTGGAACCGTCGCCGACTATGATGCGGCGGTCGGTGGAGACAGGAGTGAAGGAGGCAGGTTACCAGGATGAGCAAACATGTGAGCCATAGCACCGGTGTCCATGTACCAGTCACCGCCTCCAGTGAAGTTGTTTGGCGTAGGAGCGGCATGCAGCCCGGTGAGGAGCACCGGGTCCCAGGGCGCCGGCGGCAGGGCCGGCGACAGGGACGGGAACGCCATGGGGAAGCTGTAGCCGCCGCTCAGCTGCGGCGGTGGGTACTCTCCAGACAGATGCGGAGCCGCGAAGTACGCATGATGCGCGGGAGGGGCGGGAGGCCCATACGGTATGGATAGCAGCCCCGGCTGCAATTGCGGTGTCGGGTAGGCCGGATAGCCCGCCGGAAAAACCTGCTGGCCCGCTGACAGATGCTGCAGGTGCTGGGCACCGTCTGGCTGCGGCCCAGCGGGCGAGTGCTGGCCTGTTGACGACCCCACCAGTATCCGGGAGGCCCGTACGGGGATGCGGGCGGAGCCCCGTAGGCTGGCGGGGCGACGCCGGACGCGTCGTAGGTGGCGGCCGGCTCGTACAGTGGCGGGGCCGCGCCGTATGGCGCCGGCGGCGGGACGGCAGAGGCGACAGTGGATGGCCCGGATGACGCCATCGCTGGTATGACAGCGGTGACTAGACGGCGACGATCGGCGAGAATGTTGGCCCAAACCACGTCACCGAGTACTGTCCGACGACAGGTGACGACCGACGACGACGAACGATGAAGTAGCGAAGCTGACTTGAACTGCTCCTTGCCGATGCAATCCGACGAGATTTACGTCGAGATGCAACGCACCACAAGGAAACTGGCCTCCAATCCAATCTCACGTACAAAGCTAGCTCAACCTCAAGTCAATCGATCTGGTGAAGTAGTAGTAGTACTAATAGCCGAAGACACGTACGAGCAGAGACACGTACGAGCGGGCGGGTAAGGAGAGCGGCGGCCGGCGGCTGTAGGAGCGGCGGCCAGCGCGGAGATCGCGCGAGCGGCGGCGGCGGCGGTTGGCGCGGGGAGGCGCGCTAGCGGCGGCGGCTGGATGGCGGCGGCGGCGGAAGCGGAAGAAAACCTAAAAATCTGATACCATGTATGATTGCACGATGTATTACTCATATGCAAAGGCACGTATATATGATGTACAAGAGGTGGGCCACGACCTCAAGGAACTAGGAGGTGGGCCCTATACACAGATATGCACAACACATATACTCAACAGATGGAAAAGGTGGTCCCGTTCCTATACAAACTGGAACCGGGGAGGTTCGTCCCCAATTTGTCGATTTTTTTTGCTTATTTGAGACAGTCAAACCAGTAACAAATTGCAACCAAACTATTGGTCAACTGATATGTCCCTCCGTGCGCATCATACAGTGCGGTATAAGAAATTAGAGTAGGAAACCATACAGGAAAGCAGAATTTTACACTAGCTAGCTCGTAATCAACAACAATAGGAGTTCACACAATTTGACATGTCAATTTTGACCAAACTAGACATCTCAGGGTTCTGATTGAAGGAGCCGTCCGCAGGCAGAATATCAATTTGCTTCGTTCTAGTGTTAACTAAAGCAGAATAGCAACAACATAGCAGAAGTGGTGCCCGCCGAACTGTAGACAAACTTAGGTTTTTTTACTAACCTGCGACCTGGCCGGGGCAATGGAGGCCGGCTGCCGGTCAAGGGCGCTCCAAACCTGGAAGCGGCGGCGGTGCTGGCGCCTATCTGAGAGCGTGTTTTCCGGTCAGTGCCGTGCGCCGGCGATGGCGGAGGGAACACTTGAGGCGATGGCGGATGGAGCACTGGAGCTGGAGGCGATGGAGGAAGGGGAGAGCGACATTTTTTTTAGGGAAGAAAGCGACGTTTCAGGATGCGGCGCGAGGTGACAGAGCGGAGAGCCTCGTGACTAGGCTGGGCCTGGCCCTCGTTGTACGTTTCAGGCTGATCTATGACGTTCGATTGTAATCCCAGAAAAAAAAATTCTACATTCGATTGTGGGAGGGGCCACGAGTTAACCACTTGTATTATTTTTTAAGACAAATAGTACAGGGACGATGAAAGTGTCAAACCTATTAGACTTTTATTGTCAAACTTCGGGACAAAAATCAATACCAATAAGTCTTCCGTCTTTTTTTAGCAAGGGAACATGTCAGACAGGAAATTAAGGGAGTGCTTAATGTTCATACCAAGACTCTGAATGAGAAGTACTTGGGCATGCCATCTAACATTGGTGCTTCCAAGATGGGTGCCTTCAAATACTTAAAGGACAGATTGTAAGCGAAGATGAAAGGATGGATTGAGAGAACAATTTCAGCAACACGCAAAGAAACTTTAATTAAATAGGTGGCGCAGGCGATTACGGTCTATTCTATGTCTTGTTTCAAGCTACCCCGAGGACCCTATGAGCATCTCAATAAGCTAATTTGTCGGTTCTTTTGGGGCAGCAAGGAGGGCCGTCGAAAACCACATTGGATTTCTTGGAAAACAATGACTCAACCAAAGAAATATGGAGATTTGGATTTTAGAGACCACAAGCTTTTTAACCTAGCCCTTCTTGCGCCACAATCATGGGGGTTGTTGACTATGCCTGAGTCATTTTGTTCAAGGATCTTAAAGGCCGAATTCTACCCATTGTAAGACATTTTGGCTGCTGGTCTCGGATCCCATCCCTCCCAAGTCTGGAGGTCAATATTGGAAGGCAGGGGCGTGCTCTCGTACGGACTCATAAAGAAAATTGGGAACCGGTCATCGACACGGATTTGGGCCGAGAATTGGATCCCGAGAGATACTACTATGAGGCATGTTGCATGCTTGGCGAGTGATCCCCCAATACATGTTAGCGTCGTGGCCAGAGGATAAACTATAGCCGTATTTTCTTACTCTGATGCGGCAGCAATTAGAGGCATTCCTTTAAGCACGACACCAATGGCAGCTTGAAAGAAAGGGATACCTCTCGGTTAGATCGCCCTACCCTATGCTAGTTAACATAAGAAATGGGAGAGAAGATTTGCTTGATGAGAAAGGAGCTTCTTCAAATGCTTCGGCCGAGGAGAAGTATTGGACATCATTATGGAACATTCAAATACCAGGAAAGTTTAGAATTTTCTTGTGGAGGTTAGTCAAACATTTGTAGCCATTCGAGGATGTTCGTCATCGTAGAAAGATGAGCCATACGGATAACTGCCAAATATGTGGAAGCAATGACTCCTGGAGACACTCTCTTATTGAGTGCACAATGTGAAGATGTGTGTGGGCGTTGGGTGATGAACAACTCATCGAGCATGTGGTGGAGACTCATGAAACTAATGCTAAAAATTGGCTTTTTCGAAGCTAGAATCTCTATCTCACGGTGAATTTGTCAAGATGGCGATCACGCTATGGGCGATATGGACAACGCGAGGAAAATTGAGGTGATATTCCAAAGCCCAATGTCTACTCACCTTTTTATCGAGAGATTTATCTCTCAGTTAGAAAGCCTAAAGAGATTATTTCATGCTTATGATTATTGAGATCAGATATTTATTAATATCATTAATTACTGTTGTCCTTCCCAACATCAAATGCATTTTACCTTTACCACTTTCCCCAATAAAATGCATTTTACTTATCAAGACTTGAGCGTTGAAGATATTGTGGATAAGGACAGATTATTGGGCAGTAAAAAGGTGTCCCATACCGAGTCTGTGATAGTTTAGCTCACCGTGCTACATGTCGATGCAGTTGTTTCCTGCTTACGAATCTAGAGATGAGATATTGCTTAATGTCATTAGTTATTGTTGCCTTTCTCAACATCAAATGCATTTTACCTTTACCTCCCCCCCAAAATGCATTTTACTCATTTAGACTTGAGCATGAAAGATATTGTGGATAAAGGAAAGACATTGGGCAGTAAAATGGTGTGTTCTGTATCGAGTATGTGATATTTTAGCTCATATTGCTACATGTTGTATTTTTAGCATCTTTCATGTGTTGGGGGATAAAGGTGACCGCCATAAAAAAATTATTTATGTCGGGTCCGGGTCTTCTGATTATGGGTCATTTAAGGATTAGTTGAAAGAAACAAGACGAATGTCGATGCGGTTATTTCGTGCTTGTGATTCTAGAGAACCGATATTGCTTAATGTTGAAGGAAATATGCCCTAGCCGCAATAATAAAGTTGTTATTTATATTTCCTTATATCATGACAAATGTTTATTATTCATGCTAGAATTGTATTAACCGGAAACTTAGTACATGTGTGAATACATAGACAAACAGAGTGTCCCTAGTATGCCTCTACTTGACTAGCTCGTTAATCAAAGATGGTTAAGTTTCCTGACCATGGATATGTGTTGTCATTTGATGAACGGTATCACATCATTAGAGAATGATATGATGGACAAGACCCATATGTTAGCTTAGCATTATGATCATTTAGTTTTATTGATATTGCTTTCTTCATGACTTATACATATTCCTCTGACTATGAGATTATGCAACTCCCGAATACCAGAGGAACACTTTGTGTGCTATCAAACGTCACAACATAACTGGGTGATTATAAAGATGCTCTACAAGTGTCTCCGAAGGTTTTTGTTGAGTTGGCATAGATCGAGATTAGGATTTGTCACTCCGTGCATCGGAGAGGTATCTCTGGGCCCTGTCGGTAATGCTCATCACTATAAGCCTTGTAAGCAATGTGACTAATGAGTTAGTTGCGGGATGATGCATTACGAAACGAGTAAAGAGACTTGCCGGTAACGAGATTGAACTAGGTATGAGGATACCGATGATCGAATCTCGGGCAAGTAACATATTGATGACAAAGGGAATGACGTATGTTGTTATGCGGTTTGACCGATAAAGATCTTCGTAGAATATGTGGGAGCCAATATGAGCATCCAGGTTCCGCTATTGGTTATTGACCGGAGATGTGTCTCGGTCATGTCTACATAGTTCTCGAACCCGTGGGGTCCGCACGCTTAACGTTCGATGACGATTTGTATTATGAGTTATGTGATTTGATGACCGAAGATTGTTCGGAGTCCCGGATGAGATCACAGACACGACGAGGAGTCTCGAAATGGTCGAGAGGTAAAGATCGATATATTGGAAGGTTATATTCGGACACCGGAATGGTTCCGGGG